>NC_138297.1:67672500-67755000 GCF_965601325.2 Salmo salar
GTCAGACAGCTAAATCAACAGGGAGACCAGGCCTGAAACACAGCCAGGGTGATGTCAGACAGCTAAATCAACAGGGAGACCTGGCCTGAAACACAGCCAGGGTGATGTCAGACAGAGCTAAATCAACAGGGAGACCTGGCCTGAAACACAGCCAGGGTGATGTCAGACAGCTAAATCAACAGGAAGACCTGGCCTGAAACACAGCCAGGGTGATGTCAGACACAGCTAAATTAACAGGGAGACCAGGCCTGAAACACAGCCAGGGGGATGTCAGACAGCTAAATCAACAGGGAGACCTGGCCTGAAACACAGCCAGGGTGATGTCAGACAGCTAAATCAACAGGGAGACCTGGCCTGAAACACAGCCAGGGGGATGTCAGACAGCTAAATCAACAGGGAGACCTGGCCTGAAACACAGCCAGGGTGATGTCAGACACAGCTAAATCAACAGGGAGACCTGGCCTGAAACACAGCCAGGGTGATGTCAGACACAGCTAAATCAACAGGGAGACCTGGCCTGAAACACAGCCAGGGTGATGTCAGACAGCTAAATTAACAGGGAGACCTGGCCTGAAACACAGCCAGGGTGATGTCAGACACAGCTAAATCAACAGGGAGACCTGGCCTGAAACACAGCCAGGGTGATGTCAGACAGCTAAATCAACAGGGAGACCAGGCCTGAAACACAGCCAGGGTGATGTCAGACAGCTAAATCAACAGGGAGACCAGGCCTGAAACACAGCCAGGGTGATGTCAGACAGCTAAATCAACAGGGAGACCTGGCCTGAAACACAGCCAGGGTGATGTCAGACAGAGCTAAATCAACAGGGAGACCTGGCCTGAAACACAGCCAGGGTGATGTCAGACAGCTAAATCAACAGGAAGACCTGGCCTGAAACACAGCCAGGGTGATGTCAGACACAGCTAAATTAACAGGGAGACCTGGCCTGAAACACAGCCAGGGTGATGTCAGACAGCTAAATTAACAGGGAGACCTGGCCTGAAACACAGCCAGGGTGATGTCAGACACAGCTAAATCAACAGGGAGACCTGGCCTGAAACACAGCCAGGGTGATGTCAGACAGCTAAATCAACAGGAAGACTGGCCTGAAACACAGCCAGGGTGATGTCAGACAGAGCTAAATCAACAGGGAGACCTGGCCTGAAACACAGCCAGGGTGATGTCAGACACAGCTAAATCAACAGGGAGACCTGGCCTGAAACACAGCCAGGGTGATGTCAGACACAGCTAAATTAACAGGGAGACCTGGCCTGAAACACAGCCAGGGGGATGTCAGACAGCTAAATCAACAGGGAGACCTGGCCTGAAACACAGCCAGGGTGATGTCAGACACAGCTAAATCAACAGGGAGACCTGGCCTGAAACACAGCCAGGGTGATGTCAGACAGAGCTAAATCAACAGGAAGACCTGGCCTGAAACACAGCCAGGGTGATGTCAGACAGCTAAATTAACAGGGAGACCAGGCCTGAAACACAGCCAGGGTGATGTCAGACAGCTAAATCAACAGGGAGACCTGGCCTGAAACACAGCCAGGGTGATGTCAGACAGCTAAATCAACAGGAAGACTGGCCTGAAACACAGCCAGGGTGATGTCAGACAGAGCTAAATCAACAGGAAGACCTGGCCTGAAACACAGCCAGGGTGATGTCAGACAGCTAAATCAACAGGAAGACCTGGCCTGAAACACAGCCAGGGTGATGTCAGACACAGCTAAATCAACAGGAAGACCTGGCCTGAAACACAGCCAGGGTGATGTCAGACAGCTAAATCAACAGGAAGACCTGGCCTGAAACACAGCCAGGGTGATGTCAGACACAGCTAAATTAACAGGGAGACCAGGCCTGAAACACAGCCAGGGTGATGTCAGACAGCTAAATCAACAGGGAGACCTGGCCTGAAACACAGCCAGGGTGATGTCAGACAGCTAAATCAACAGGGAGACCTGGCCTGAAACACAGCCAGGGTGATGTCAGACAGCTAAATCAACAGGAAGACCTGGCCTGAAACACAGCCAGGGTGATGTCAGACAGCTAAATCAACAGGGAGACCTGGCCTGAAACACAGCCAGGGTGATGTCAGACAGAGCTAAATCAACAGGAAGACCTGGCCTGAAACACAGCCAGGGTGATGTCAGACAGCTAAATCAACAGGGAGACCTGGCCTGAAACACAGCCAGGGTGATGTCAGACAGAGCTAAATCAACAGGGAGACCAGGCCTGAAACACAGCCAGGGTGATGTCAGACAGCTAAATTAACAGGGAGACCTGGCCTGAAACACAGCCAGGGGGATGTCAGACAGCTAAATTAACAGGGAGACCAGGCCTGAAACACAGCCAGGGTGATGTCAGACAGCTAAATTAACAGGGAGACCTGGCCTGAAACACAGCCAGGGGGATGTCAGACAGCTAAATTAACAGGGAGACCAGGCCTGAAACACAGCCAGGGTGATGTCAGACAGCTAAATCAACAGGGAGACCAGGCCTGAAACACACCCAGGGTGATGTCAGACAGAACTAAATTAACAGGGAGACCTGGCCTGAAACACAGCCAGGGTGATGTCAGACACAGCTAAATCAACAGGAAGACCTGGCCTGAAACACAGCCAGGGTGATGTCAGACAGCTAAATTAACAGGGAGACCAGGCCTGAAACACAGCCAGGGTGATGTCAGAGGCAGCAGCAACTAGTCAGAGCAGCAATGTGTTAAATTGAGGCCCAAATGGCACCCTATTCCCTATTTAGTGCACTACTTTTGACCAGAGCCCTTTTCCCTATTTAGTGCAGTACTTTTGACCAGGGCCCACAGGGTAAAAAAGGTAGGTCACTATGTAGGGAATAGGGTGCCATTTGGAACACAGCCCTGCTATCTGTTCTGGCTTGATGTATGAACAGCCATTCAGGTGATGACATCTCATTTCAGCTAGAATAGAATAGAATAGAACAGGTAAACCATTTGTTAATACATCTCCTTTCTATCACATCTATTTAGAAAGATAAAGACTATTCTATTGACCTTTCCCCTCCACCATGAACATATTAGTTAGTATCATCAAAGACCCCCTGGTTTCCTGAGCATACAGAACAGCTCCATCTACATATTTATCCTGTCTGTCTGGAGTTGCAATAGACCGTTCTGTATTGAGCCAAATCATGGGGAATTGGTTGCATGAGGGAGCACTTACAATGATAGAGGTACATTTAATTTCAATTCCAGTCAATCAGTAAGTACACCAAAATTATAATTCCAATTCTCCCCAATGAGTTTAAATGAGGAAAATGTGGAATTAGAATATAGAATTTGGTTTGCTTTCTAAATTGACTGAAGTTGAACTGGAATTGACCCCAACCGTGGAAATGGAATTGACCCCAACCCTGGAAATGGAATTGACCCCAACCCTGGAAATGGAATTGACCCCAATCCTGGAAATGGAATTGACCACAACCCTGGAAATGGAATTGACCCCAACCCTGGAAATGGAATCGACCCCAACCCTGGAAATGGAATCGACCCCAACCCTGGAAATGGAATTGACCCCAACCCTGGAAATGGAATTGACCCCAACCCTGGCTCTTACAGTACTGTACAGGTTTGAGCATTATGAATGTGCATTACCATCTGTGACCAGTAGAGAGCGACATTCTCATGACTGAGTGAGCCTGGGAACTTGAGTCCAACGCTTCCTATCAGTGGTAATCCAGAACAAACAAATTACTGCCATCTTCAGACATGGCACCAACAGAATATAACAAGCTAACAAGCTAACAACTTTCCCAGCACATTATAGTGTAAAGAGTACAACACAATCATTGTATAGTACTGACTTTATATGTGAGGATCTAGTTATCATCATGGCTCCTTCTCTAGTCTCTCTACTAGAGTTATCATCATGGCTCCTTCTCTAGTCTCTCTACTACAGTTATCATCATGTCTCCTTCTCTAGTCTCTCTACTACAGTTATCATCATGGCTCCTTCTCTAGTCTCTCTCTACTAGAGTTATCATCATGTCTCCTTCTCTAGTCTCTCTACTAGAGTTATCATCATGGCTCCTTCTCTAGTCTCTCTACTAGAGTTATCATCGTGGCTCCTTCTCTAGTCTCTCTCTACTAGAGTTATCATCATGGCTCCTTCTCTAGTCTCTCTACTAGAGTTATCATCATGGCTCCTTCTCTAGTCTCTCTACTAGAGTTATCATCATGGCTCCTTCTCTAGTCTCTCTCTACTACAGTTATCATCATGGCTCCTTCTCTAGTCTCTCTCTACTATAGTTATCATCATGGCTCCTTCTCTAGTCTCTCTACTAGAGTTATCATCATGTCTCCTTCTCTAGTCTCTCTACTAGAGTTATCATCATGTCTCCTTCTCTAGTCTCTCTACTATAGTTATCATAATTGCTCCTTCTCTAGTCTCTCTACTACAGTTATCATCATGGCTCCTTCTCTAGTCTCTCTACTACAGTTATCATCATGGCTCCTTCTCTAGTCTCTCTACTAGAGTTATCATCATGGCTCCTTCTCTAGTCTCTCTACTAGAGTTATCATCATGTCTCCTTCTCTAGTCTCTCTACTACAGTTATCATCATGGCTCCTTCTCTAGTCTCTCTACTACAGTTATCATCATGGCTCCTTCTCTAGTGTCTCTCTACTAGAGTTATCATCATGGCTCCTTCTCTAGTCTCTCTACTACAGTTATCATCATGTCTCCTTCTCTAGTCTGTCTCTACTACAGTTATCATCATGGCTCCTTCTCTAGTCTCTCTACTATAGTTATCATCATGGCTCCTTCTCTAGTCTCTCTACTACAGTTATCATCATGTCTCCTTCTCTAGTCTCTCTCTACTACAGTTATCATCATGGCTCCTTCCACAGTCTCTCTACTAGAGTTATCATCATGGCTCCTTCTCTAGTCTCTCTACCACAGTTATCATCATGTCTCCTTCTCTAGTCTCTCTACTACAGTTATCATGTCTCCTTCTCTAGTCTCTCTACTACAGTTATCATCATGTCTCCTTCTCTAGTCTCTCTCTACTACAGTTATCATCATGGCTCCTTCTCTAGTCTCTCTACTAGAGTTATCATCATGGCTCCTTCTCTAGTCTCTCTACTACAGTTATCATCATGGCTCCTTCTCTAGTCTCTCTACTAGAGTTATCATCATGGCTCCTTCTCTAGTCTCTCTCTACTAGAGTTATCATCATGGCTCCTTCTCTAGTCTCTCTACTAGAGTTATCATCATGGCTCCTTCTCTAGTCTCTCTACTACAGTTATCATCATGGCTCCTTCTCTAGTCTCTCTACTACAGTTATCATCATGGCTCCTTCTCTAGTCTCTCTACTGGAGTTATCATCATGGCTCCTTCTCTAGTCTCTCTACTAGAGTTATCATCATGTCTCCTTCTCTAGTCTCTCTACTAGAGTTATCATCATGGCTCCTTCTCTAGTCTCTCTACTGGAGTTATCATCATGGCTCCTTCTCTAGTCTCTCTACTAGAGTTATCATCATGTCTCCTTCTCTAGTCTCTCTACTACAGTTATCATCATGGCTCCTTCTCTAGTCTCTCTCTACTACAGTTATCATCATGTCTCCTTCTCTAGTCTCTCTACTACAGTTATCATCATGGCTCCTTCTCTAGTCTCTCTCTACTGTCTCTACTAGAGATCTCAGTCTGTCCCTGGTTACCATCCTGGACACAGATCTGTCTGTCCCTGGTTACCATCCTGGACCCAGACCTCAGTCTGTCCCTGGTTACCTTCCTGGACCCAGATCTCTGTCAGTCCCTGGTTACCCTCCTGGACCCAGACCTCAGTCTGTCCCTGGTTACCCTCCTGGACCCAGATCTCAGTCTGTCCCTGGTTACCATCCTGGACCCAGACCTCAGTCTGACCCTGGTTACCATCCTGGACACAGATCTGTCAGTCCCTGGTTACCCTCCTGGACCCAGACCTCAGTCTGTCCCTGGTTACCGTCCTGGACCCAGACCTCAGTCTGTCCCTGGTTACCCTCCTGGACCCAGACCTCAGTCTGACCCCGGTTACCATCCTGGACCCAGACCTCAGTCTGTCCCCGGTTACCCTCCTGGACCCAGACCTCAGTCTGACCCTGGTTACCCTCCTGGACCCAGACCTCAGTCTGTCCCTGGTTACCATCCTGGACCCAGACCTCAGTCTGACCCTGGTTACCCTCCTGGACCCAGACCTCAGTCTGTCCCTGGTTACCATCCTGGACACAGATCTGTCTGTCGCTGGTTACCCTCCTGGACCCAGACCTCAGTCTGTCCCTGGTTACCATCCTGGACACAGATCTGTCAGTCCCTGGTTACCCTCCTGGACCCAGACCTCAGTCTGTCCCTGGTTACCCTCCTGGACCCAGACCTCAGTCTGACCCTGGTTACCATCCTGGACACAGATGGTAACACAGATCTGTCAGTCCCTGGTTATCCTCATGCAGTAATTCTGTGCCAACCATAGAGTACTGGAGCCAAATGAGGATGGGTAATGTGGTGAATGTTGCGTGATGATGCATGCCATCTCTCTCTCTCTCTCTCTCTCTCTCTCTCTCTCTCTCTCTCTTTCACCACTCTCTCTCTCTCTCTCTCTCTCTCTCCTCTCTCTCTTTCTCCACTCTCTCTCTCTTTCACCACTCTCTCTCTCTCTCTCTCTCTCTCTCTACTCTCTCTCTTTCTCCACTCTCTCTCTCACCAAACTCTCTATCTCTCTCTACTCTCTCTCTCTCTCTCTCTCTATCTCTCACACCCCCCCTCTCTTTCTCTCTCTCTCTCGCTACCCTTTCTCTCTCTCCTCTCTCTCGCTCTCTTTCACCACTCTCTCTCTCTCTCTCTCTCTCTCTCTCTCTCTCTCTCTCTCTCTCTACTCTTTCTCTCTCTCCTTATCCCTCTCTCCTAACGACCACCCGCCAGCCTACCTGCGTTTGTTGCTCAGGCTAATTCAATTATTCAGCACTCACAACTTTATAAACATGAAATAGTAATGACTAACCCCCTGATGAGAGCGCTAATTTAGTGGAACGTTTCACTTCAAATCAAGTCAAAGCCAAAACAGCAATGTATGTTGTCATTTGCTTTGGGATGGGATGGTTTACATCACATTTAGATATGCCAGAGAAAGGGAAGGCAAAGATGGTTACTACATGTCATCGTATTATCCTTGTGGTTGTGGAGACAATGGTTATGTTAGTACACTGCTCAAAAAAATAAAGGGAACACTTAAACAACACAATGTAACTCCAAGTCAATCACACTTCTGTGAAATCAAACTGTCCACTTAGGAAGCAACACTGATTGACAATAAATTTCACATGCTGTTGTGCAAATGGAATAGACAACAGGTGGAAATTATAGGCAATTAGCAAGACACCCTCAATAAAGGAGTGGTTCTGCAGGTGGGGACCACAGACCACTTCTCAGTTCCTATGCTTCCTGGCTGATGTTTTGGTCACTTTTGAATGCTGGCGGTGCTTTCACTCTAGTGGTAGCATGAGACGTAGTCTACAACCCACACACGTGGCTCAGGTAGTGCAGCTCATCCAGGATGGCACATCAATGCGAGCTGTGGCAAGAAGGTTTGCTGTGTCTGTCAGCGTAGTGTCCAGAGCATGGAGGCGCTACCAGGAGACAGGCCAGTACATCAGGAGACGTGGAGGAGGCTGTAGGAGGGCAACAACCCAGCAGCAGGACCGCTACCTCCGCCATTGTGCAAGGAGGAGCAGGAGGAGCACTGCCAGAGCCCTGCAAAATGACCTCCAGCAGGCCACAAATGTGCATGTGTCTGCTCAAACGGTCAGAAACAGACTCCATGCGGGTGGTATGAGGGCCCGACGTCCACAGGTGGGGGTTGTGCTTACAGCCCAACACCGTGCAGGACGTTTGGCATTTGCCAGAAAACACCAACATTGGCAAATTCGCCACTGGCTCCCTGTGCTCTTCACAGATGAAAGCAGGTTCACACTGAGCACATGTGACTAACGTGACAGAGTCTGGAGACGCCGTGGAGAACGTTCTGCTGCCTGCAACATCCTCCAGCATGACCGGGGGTCAGTCATGGTGTGGGGTGGCATTTCTTTGGGGGGCCGCACAGCCCTCCATGTGCTCGCCAGAGGTAGTCTGACTGCCATTAGGTACCGAGATGAGATCCTCAGACCCCTTGTGAGACCATATGCTGGTGCGGTTGGCCCTGGGTTCCTCCTAATGCAAGACAATGCTAGACCTCATGTGGCTGGAGTGTGTCAGCAGTTCCTGCAAGAGGAAGGCATTGATGCTATGGACTGGCCCGCCCGTTCCCCAGACCTGAATCCAATTGAGCACATCTGGGACATCATGTCTCGCTCCATCCACCAACGCCACGTTGCACCACAGACTGTCCAGGAGTTGGCGGATGCTTTAGTCCAGGTCTGGGAGGAGATCCCTCAGGAGACCATCCGCCACCTCATCAGGAGCATGCCCAGGCGTTGTAGGGAGGTCATACAGGCACGTGGAGGCCACACACACTACTGAGCCTCATTTTGACTTGTTTTAAGGACATTACATCAAAGTTGGATCAGCCTGTAGTGTGGTTTTCCACTTCAATTTTGAGTGTGACTCCAAATCCAGACCTCCATGGGTTGATAAATTGGATTTCCATTGATTATTTTTGTGTGATTTTGTTGTCAGCACATTAAACTATGTAAAGAAAAAAGTATTTAATAAGATTATTTCTTTCATTCAGATCTAGGATGTGTTGTTTAAGTGTTCCCTTTATTTTTTTGAGCAGTATATTTCTGTCTAAGTTGTGGTGTAGTTCAGTAAAGATAACTTTATGTGTGTCTGGAAGGGACGTTTCTGTGTGTGTGTGTGTGTGTGTGTGTGTGTGTGTGTGTGTGTGTGTGTGTGTGTGTGTGTGTGTGTGTGTGTGTGTGTGTGTCTGTGTGTGTGTGTGTGTGTGTGTGTGTGTGTGTGTGTGTGTGTGTGTGTGTGTGTGTGTGTGCGCAGACCCAGCCTCTGCCCTCTGACCTCTCTCACCAACCCCAGTACGGCACACCACACAGCTCACACATAACCAGCCGCTCTGATGCTCTCTAGCTGGATTATCCCCCCAGTCTAGAACACATGCCCCTGTTGAAATGACTTAGTGTTTCATAAGTAAATAATGCCCAGCACAATTCAACACTTTGTTTCCCTGTGTTTCAATAGAGGAGCATGAGGAATCTCCTGTATAATACCCTACTAGCTCCTAGCTGTGATTACAGTGCAGGTCCTGTTTCCTGATCCCCAGAAGCTCATTACCAGTATAATGCTGGGGTTAATCTGAGGAGAGGAAAACAACAACACATAGTGTTAAGGCCAGTAACCACAATCAACTTCTACATGTTGAATGTGGACACAAATATATATATTTTTTTGTATTACAATTTTTCAGAAATATTCTATTAAAATACACAAATGAAGTGATATCTCATTTTTAAAAATTGCATATAAATACATTTTTCTGGACACTGGATGAAGTCATCCTCAATTTAAATGTTTTACTTTGTTAAGACACTCCAGGGCCAGACTTTTTCACAGCAGATTGTAGATCCATACTTTTTTCATCTTTCTATCTGTAAAATACTAAAGAAAGGTAGTAAAATGCTTATTTTTTTTAAAGAAAATGTAATCTAGAATAAAACATGTAAAAAGATGTCTGAGTGTTGGAGTGTACCCCTGGCAATATGTACATTTTGAAAACAAGCAAATGGTGCCATCTGCTTTGCTTAATATAAGGCTTTTGAAATGATTTATATTTTTGGTACGTAAGAATATTTAGAACCAAACACATTTAGACTTTTACTCAAATAATATTTTACTGACTTTCTATTAAGTTTGGCAATTGGGTACTTTTTCCACCACTGAATATATCTAAGGATAACCACACCATATCAGGTGAATATATCCAAGGATAACCACACCATATCAGGTGAATATATCCAAGGATAACCACACCATAAAGGTGAATATATCTAAGGATAACCACACCATATCAGGTGAATATATCCAAGGATAACCACACCATATCAGGTGAATATATCCAAGGATAACCACACCATAAAGGTGAATATATCTAAGGATAACCACACCATATCAGGTGAATATATCCAAGGATAACCACACCATATCAGGTGAATATATCCAAGGATAACCACACCATATCAGGTGAATATATCCAAGGATAACCAAACCATATCAGGTGAATATATCCAAGGATAACCACACCATATCAGGTGAATATATCCAAGGATAACCACACCATATCAGGTGAATATATCTAAGGATAACCACACCATATCAGGTGAATATATCCAAGGATAACCACACCATATCAGGTGAATATATCCAAGGATAACCACACCATATCAGGTGAATATATATTTTTTATTTAACGTGGCAAGTCAGTTAAGAACAAATTCTTATTTACAATGACGGCCTACCGGGGAACAGTGGGTTAACTGCCTTGTTCAGGGGCAGAATGACAGATTTTTACCATGTCAGCTCGGGGATTTGATCTAGCACCAAGGTGATAAATCTAAGGTGGTAAAACAACACCACTGTGTGTTAATGGGGCGGCAGGTAGCCTAGTGGTTCAAGCGTTGGACTAATAACCGAAAGGTTACCAGACCGAAAGGTTAATGGGACTATGACCCATGGTGGTAAAACAACACCACTGTGTGTTAATGGGACTATGACCCATGGTGGGGGAACAACACCACTGTGTGTTAATGGGACTATGACCCATGGTGGGGGAACAACACCACTGTGGTAATGGGACTATGACCCATGGTGGTAAAACAACACCACTGTGTTAATGGGACTATGACACATGGTGGGGGAACAACACCACTGTGTTAATGGGACTATGACCCATGGTGGTAAAACAACACCACTGTGTGTTAATGGGACTATGACCCATGGTGGTAAAACAACACCACTGTGTTAATGGGACTATGACCCATGGTGGTAAAACAACACCACTGTGTGTTAATGGGACTATGACCCATGGTGGTAAAACAACACCACTGTGTGTTAATGGGACTATGACCCATGGTGGGGGAACAACACCACTGTGTTAATGGGACTATGACCCATGGTGGTAAAACAACACCACTGTGTTAATGGGACTATGACCCATGGTGGGGGAACAACACCACTGTGTTAATGGGACTATGACCCATGGTGGTAAAACAACACCACTGTGTGTTAATGGGACTATGACCCATGGTGGTAAAACAACACCACTGTGTTAATGGGACTATGACCCATGGTGGTAAAACAACACCACTGTGTGTTAATGGGACTATGACCCATGGTGGTAAAACAACACCACTGTGTGTTAATGGAACTATGACCCATGGTGGTAAAACAACACCACTGTGTGTTAATGGGACTATGACCCATGGTGGTAAAACAACACCACTGTGTGTTAATGGAACTATGACCCATGGTGGTAAAACAACACCACTGTGTGTTAATGGGACTATGACCCATGGTGGGGGAACAACACACGGGACTGCCCTGGTGGTGTGTTAATGGGACTATGACCCATGGTGGTAAAACAACACCACTGTGTTAATGGGACTATGACCCATGGTGGTAAAACAACACCACTGTGTGTTAATGGGACTATGACCCATGGTGGTAAAACAACACCACTGTGTGTTAATGGGACTATGACCCATGGTGTTAAAACAACACCACTGTGTTAATGGGACTATGACCCATGGTGGGGGAACAACACCACTGTGTGTTAATGGGACTATGACCCATGGTAGGGGAACAACACCACTGTGTGTTAATGGGACTATGACCCATGGTGGTAAAACAACACCACTGTGTGTTAATGGGAGTATGACCCATGGTGGTAAAACAACACCACTGTGTGTTAATGGGACTATGACCCATGGTGGGGGAACAACACCACTGTGTGTTAATGGGACTATAACCCATGGTGGTAAAACAACACCACTGTGTTAATGGGACTATGACCCATGGTGGTAAAACAACACCACTGTGTGTTAATGGGACTATGACCCATGGTGGTAAAACAACACCACTGTGTGTTAATGGGACTATGACCCATGGTGGTAAAACAACACCACTGTGTTAATGGGACTATGACCCATGGTGGGGGAACAACACCACTGTGTGTTAATGGGACTATGACCCATGGTGGGGGAACAACACCACTGTGTGTTAATGGGACTATAACCCATGGTGGTAAAACAACACCACTGTGTTAATGGGACTATGACCCATGGTGGTAAAACAACACCACTGTGTGTTAATGGGACTATGACCCATGGTGGTAAAACAACACCACTGTGTGTTAATGGGACTATGACCCATGGTGGTAAAACAACACCACTGTGTTAATGGGACTATGACCCATGGTGGGGGAACAACACCACTGTGTGTTAATGGGACTATGACCCATGGTGGTAAAACAACACCACTGTGTGTTAATGGGACTATGACCCATGGTGGGGGAACAACACCACTGTGTGTTAATGGGACTATGACCCATGGTGGGGGAACAACACCACTGTGTTAATGGGACTATGACCCATGGTGGTAAAACAACACCACTGTGTTAATGGGACTATGACCCATGGTGGTAAAACAACACCACTGTGTTAATGGGACTATGACCCATGGTGGGGGAACAACACCACTGTGTTAATGGGACTATGACCCATGGTGGTAAAACAACACCACTGTGTTAATGGGACTATGACCCATGGTGGGGGAACAACACCACTGTGTGTTAATGGGACTATGACCCATGGTGGTAAAACAACACCACTGTGTGTTAATGGGACTATGACCCATGGTGGTAAAACAACACCACTGTGTGTTAATGGGACTATGACCCATGGTGGGGGAACAACACCACTGTGTTAATGGGACTATGACCCATGGTGGGGGAACAACACCACTGTGTGTTAATGGGACTATGACCCATGGTGGTAAAACAACACCACTGTGTGTTAATGGGACTATGACCCATGGTGGGGGAACAACAATAAGAGGAGTGCTACAATTAACTATTCACACACTCATACGCTTTGAAACTCCACACACACACACACACACACACACACACACACACACAGAATCTAAATGGGAAAACACATGAAATATGGCTGAGGGTGCATCAGTGTGGTTCTGGGTGTAAATAACTGTGTGTGTGTGTGTGTGTGTGTGTGTGTGTGTGTGTGTGTGTGTGTGTGTGTGTGTGTGTGTGTGTGTGTGTGTGTGTGTGTGTAGTTTCAAAGCAGTAAACAGCAGTGCAGCAATCCAGTCCAGCGATCTGAAACAGGTATCATATCTACTCCTCTACAGACACAGACAGACAGTCAGTGTTGGTGTAGTGGTGTGCTGCTGAAGGACAGTCAGTCAGTCAGTGTTGGTGTAGAGCAGTGCTGTTGAAGGACAGTCAGTCAGTGTTGGTGTAGTGGTGTGCTGCTGAAGGACAGTCAGTCAGTCAGTGTTTATGTAGTGGTGTGCTGTTGAAGGACAGTCAGTCAGTGTTGGTGTAGTAGTGTGCTGCTGAAGGACAGTCAGTCAGTCAGTGTTGGTGTAGTGGTTTGCTGCTGAAGGACAGTCAGTCAGTCAGTGTTTATGTAGTGCTGTGCTGTTGAAAGACAGTCAGTCAGTGTTGGTGTAGAGCAGTGCTGTTGAAGGACAGTCAGTCAGTGTTTATGTAGTGGTGTGCTGCTGAAGGAACAGTCAGTCAGTCAGTCAGTCAGTGTTGGTGTAGTGGTGTGCTGCCGAAGGACAGTCAGTCAGTCAGTGTTGGTGTAGTGGTGTGCTGCTGAAGGAACAGTCAGTCAGTGTTTATGTAGTGGTGTGCTGTTGAAGGACAGTCAGTCAGTGTTGGTGTAGTGGTGTGCTGCTGAAGGACAGTCAGTCAGTCAGTGTTTATGTAGTGGTTTCTTGCTGAAGGACAGTCAGTCAGTCAGTGTTGGTGTAGTGGTGTGCTGCTGAAGGAACAGTCAGTCAGTTAGTCAGTGTTGGTGTAGTTCAGGCTGTTGAAGGACAGTCATTCAGTGTTGGTGTAGAGCAGTGCTGCTGAAGGACAGTCAGTCAGTCAGTCAGTCAGTCAGTCAGTCAGTCAGTCAGTCAGTCAGTCAGTCAGTCAGTCAGTCAGTCAGTCAGTCAGTGTTGGTGTAGTGCTGTGCTGTGCTGCTGAAAGAACTGTGCCCTCACCTAGGAAGTGGCTTTATTGCAGCTCTATAACGTGCAAATTGTGTTTTCCAAAAGATTAAAGACATTTCAAATGTCATATTACATGCAAATAGTTCAAGTACAAAAGGGACAATAAATAAACATAAATATTGGTTGGATTTACAATGGTGTTTGTTCTTCAATGGTTGCCCTTTTCTTGTGGCAACAGGTCACACATCTTGCTGCTGTGATGGCACACTGTGGTTTTTCACCCAGTAGATATGGGAGTTTATCAAAATCGGGTTTGTTTTCTAATTCTTTGTGGATCTGTGTAATCTGAGGGAAATATATGTCTCTAATATGGTCATACATTTGGCAGGAGGTTAGGAAGTGCAGCTCAGTTTACACCTCATTTTGTGGGCAGTGTGCACATAGCCTGTCTTCTCTTGAAAGCCAGGTCTGCCTACGGTGGCCTTTCTCAATAGCAAGGCTATGCTCACTGAGTCTGTACATAGTCAAAGCTTTCCTTAAGTTTGGGTCAGTCACAGTGGTCAGGTATTCTGCCACTGTGTACTCTCTGTTTAGGGCCAAATAGCGTTCTAGTTTGGTCTGTTTTTTAATTAATTCTTTCCAATGTGTCAAGTAATTATCTTTTTGTTTTCTCATGATTTGGTTGGGTCTAATTGTGCTGATGTCCTGGGGCTCTGTGGGTTCTGTTTGTGTTTGTGAACAGAGCCCCAGAACCAGCTTGCTTAAGGGACTCTTCTCCAGGTTCATATCTCTGTAGGTGATGGTTTTGTTTAGGAAGGTTTGGGAATCGCTTCCTTTTAGGTGGTTGTAGAATTTAACATCTCTTTTCTGGATTTTGATCATTAGCGGGTATCGGCCTAATTCTGCTCTGCATGCATTATTTGATGTTTTATGTTGTACACAGAGGATATTTTTGCAGAATTCTGCATGCAGAGTCTCAATTTGGTGTTTGTCCCATTTTGTGAATTCTTGGTTTTTGAGCGGACACCAGACTTCACAACCATAAAAGTCAATGGGTTCTATAACTGATTCAAGTATTTTCAGCCAGATCCTAAATGGTATGTCGAATTTTTTTGTTGCTTTTGATGGCATAGAAGGCCCTTCTTGCCTTGTCTCTCAGTCTCTCTCTCTCTCAATTCAATTGAAGGGGCTTTATTGGCATAGGAAACATATATTTACATTGCCAAAGCAAGTGATATGGATAAACACAAGTGAAATAAACAATAAAAAGTGAATAGTAAATATTACACTCACATGAGTTCCAAAATAATAAAGACATTTCAAATGTCATATTATGTCCAAAATCAAATCAAATCAAATTGTATTTGTCACATGCGCCAAATACAACAGTTAAAGACCTTACAGTGAAATGTTTACTTACAAGCCCTTAACAAACAATGCAGTTTTAAGAAACAAATAAGTGTTGAGAAAGTATTTACTAAATAAAATGAACTAAACAATAAATAAATACAAATAAAAAAAAATAAGAAAACAGAAAAATAACAAATAATTAAAAAGCAACAATAAAATAACAGTAACAAGGCTATATACAGGGGGTACCGGTACAGAGTCAATGTGGAGGCTATATACAGGGGGTACCGGTACAGAGTCAATGTGGAGGCTATATACAGGGGGTACCGGTACAGAGTCAATGTGGAGGCTATATACAGGGGGGTACCAGTACAGAGTCAATGTGGAGGCTATATACAGGGGGTACCGGTACAGAGTCAATGTGGAGGCTATATACAGGGGGTACCGGTACAGAGTCAATGTGGAGGCTATATACAGGGGGTACCGGTACAGAGTCAATGTGGAGGCTATATACAGGGGGTACCGGTACAGAGTCAATGTGGAGGCTATATACAGGGGGTACCGGTACAGAGTAAATGTGGAGGCTATATACAGAGGGTACCGGTACAGAGTCAATGTGGAGGCTATATACAGGGGGTACCGGTACAGAGTCAATGTGGAGGCTATATACAGAGGGTACCGGTACAGAGTCAATGTGGAGGCTATATACAGGGGGTACCGGTACAGAGTCAATGTGAAGGTTATATACAGGGGTTACCGGTACAGAGTCAATATGGAGGCTATATACAGGGGGTACCGCTACAGAGTCAATGTGGAGGCTATATACAGGGGGTACCGGTACAGAGTCAATGTGGAGGTTATATACAGGGGGTACCGGTACAGAGTCAATGTGGAGGTTATATACAGGGGGTACCGGTACAGAGTCAATGTGAAGGTTATATACAGGGGGTACCGGTACAGAGTCAATGTGAAGGTTATATACAGGGGTTACCGGTACAGAGTCAATATGGAGGCTATATACAGGGGGTACCGCTACAGAGTCAATGTGGAGGCTATATACAGGGGGTACCGGTACAGAGTCAATGTGGAGGTTATATACAGGGGTTACCGGTACAGAGTCAATATGGAGGCTATATACAGGGGGTACCGGTACAGAGTCAATGTGGAGGTTATATACAGGGGTTACCGGTACAGAGTCAATATGGAGGCTATATACAGGGGGTACCGGTACAGAGTCAATGTGGAGGCTATATACAGGGGGTACCAGTACAGAGTCAATGTGGAGGTTATATACAGGGGGTACCGGTACAGAGTCAATGTGGAGGCTATATACAGGGGGTACCGGTACAGAGTCAATATGGAGGTTATATACAGGGGGTACCGGTACAGAGTCAATGTGGAGGCTATATACAGGGGGTACCAGGTACAGAGTCAATGTGGAGGCTATATACAGGGGGTACCTGTACAGAGTCAATATGGAGGCTATATACAGGGGGTACCGGTACAGAGTCAATGTGGAGGCTATATGCAGGGGGTACCGGTACAGAGTCAATGTGGAGGTTATATACAGGGGTTACCGGTACAGAGTCAATATGGAGGCTATATACAGGGTGTTACGGTACAGAGTCAATGTGGAGGCTATATACAGGGGTTACCGGTACAGAGTCAATATGGAGGCTATATACAGGGGGTACCGGTACAGAGTCAATATGGAGGCTATATACAGGGGGTTACCGGTACAGAGTAAATGTGGAGGCTATATACAGGGGGTACCGGTACAGAGTCAATATGGAGGCTATATACAGGGGGTACCGGTACAGAGTCAATGTGGAGGTTATATACAGGGGGTACCGGTACAGAGTCAATGTGGAGGCTATATACAGGGGGTACCGGTACAGAGTCAATGTGGAGGTTATATACAGGGGGTACCGGTACAGAGTCAATGTGGAGGCTATATACAGGGGGTACCGGTACAGAGTCAATATGGAGGCTATATACAGGGGGTACCGGTACAGAGTCAATGTGGAGGTTATATACAGGGGGTACCGGTACAGAGTCAATGTGGAAGCTATATACAGGGGGTACCGGTACAGAGTCAATGTGGAGGCTATATACAGGGGGTACCGGTACAGAGTCAATGTGGAGGCTATATACAGGGGGTACCGGTACAGAGTCAATGTGGAGGCTATATACAGGGGGTACCGGTACAGAGTCAATGTGGAGGCTATATACAGGGGGTACCGGTACAGAGTCAATGTGGAGGCTATATACAGGGGGTACCGGTACAGAGTCAATGTGGAAGCTATATACAGGGGGTACCGGTACAGAGTCAATGTGGAAGCTATATACAGGGGGTACTGGAACAGAGTCAATGTGGAGGCTATATACAGGGGGTACCAGTACAGAGTCAATGTGGAGGCTATATACAGGGGGTACCGGTACAGAGTCAATGTGGAGGCTATATACAGGGGGTAAATATATACAGGGGGTAAATGCAACAGTCTGGGTAGCCCTTTGATTAGCTGTTCAGGAGTCTTATTGCTTGGGGTAGAAGCTGTTAAGAAGCCTTTTGGACCTAGACTTGGCGCTCCGGTACCGCTTGCCATGCGGTAGCAGAGAGAACAGCCTATGACTAGGGAGTCTTTGGCATCTCCCCATTCACTGAACCTTCTTCCAGCCAGGACAATACCAATGAAGAGACCAAACAAGATATACACAAAGCAAACGTTTAACTCGACAACTATTAGCTAGCTATATATGAATCATAATGATGTACCTAACCAGATAGTTTAACAGGAAAAAATGACCTAAAACGAATGTTACGCAAGGTAGATGTCAATTCTTCATGGGTAGCTAGCTAGCTAACAATTCTTCATGGGTAGCTAGCTAGCTAACAATTCTTCATGGGTAGCTAGCTAGCTAACAATTATTCGTGGGTAGCTAGCTAGCTAACAATTCTTCATGGGTAGCTAGCTAGCTAACAATTATTCGTGGGTAGCTAGCTAGCTAACAATTCTTCATGGGTAGCTAGCTAGCTAACAATTATTCGTGGGTAGCTAGCTAGCTAACAATTCTTCCTGGGTAGCTAGCTAGCTAACAATTCTTTGTGGCTATCTAGCAAGTTAACAGTAGTAGCTAGCCAGTTAGCCCTATTGACTTACTATGGGCTTGTGATGTAAGTGGATATTGTAGGCAGGTAAACATGCCAAAATTAACACGGCATATATTTATTAACGTATCAAGATAACATTTTGTGGTTAGGCAACTTATGAGATGTCACTAGGCAACATTTCATTCCGAAGTCAGAGTGTATTTTCTCTCGCTTCAGCTCAAATAATGGCTGCGAGTTAATTCTGCATAATCACACGGTTAATTCTGCTTGGTTACATGGTTAATTCTGCATGATTACATGGTTAATTCTGCATGATCACACGGTTAATTCTGCTTGGTTACAGGGTTAATTCTGCATGGTTACAGGGTTAATTCTGCATGGTTACAGGGTTAATTCTGATTGGTTACAGGGTTAATTCTGCATGGTTACATGGTTAATTCTGCATGATCACACGGTTAATTCTGCTTGGTTACAGGGTTAATTCTGCATGGTTACATGGTTAATTCTGCTTGGTTACAGGGTTAATTCTGCATAGTTACATGGTTAATTCTGCTTGGTTACATGGTTAATTCTGCTTGGTTACATGGTTAATTCTGCTTGGTTACAGGGTTAATTCTGCTTGGTTACAGGGTTAATTCTGCATGGTTACATGGTTAATTCTGCTTGGTTACAGGGTTAATTCTGCATAGTTACATGGTTAATTCTGCTTGGTTACATGGTTAATTCTGCATAGTTACATGGTTAATTCTGCTTGGTTACAGGGTTAATTCTGCATGGTTACATGGTTAATTCTGCTTGGTTACATGGTTAATTCTGCATGGTTACATGGTTAATTCTGCTTGGTTACAGGGTTAATTCTGCATAGTTACATGGTTAATTCTGCTTGGTTACAGGGTTAATTCTGCATAGTTACATGGTTAATTCTGCTTGGTTACATGGTTAATTCTGCATGGTTACATGGTTAATTCTGCTTGGTTACAGGGTTAATTCTGCTTGGTTACAGGGTTAATTCTGCATGGTTACATGGTTAATTCTGCTTGGTTACATGGTTAATTCTGCATAGTTACATGGTTAATTCTGCTTGGTTACAGGGTTAATTCTGCTTGGTTACATGGTTAATTCTGTATGGTTACATGGTTAATTGTGCATGGTTACATGGTTAATTCTGCATGGTTACATGGTTAATTCTGCATGGTTACATGGTTAATTCTGCATGATCACACGGTTAATTCTGCTTGGTTACAGGGTTAATTCTGCATAGTTACATGGTTAATTCTGCTTGGTTACATGGTTAATTCTGCTTGGTTACATGGTTAATTCTGCTTGGTTACAGGGTTAATTCTGCTTGGTTACATGGTTAATTCTGCATGGTTACATGGTTAATTCTGCTTGGTTACAGGGTTAATTCTGCATAGTTACATGGTTAATTCTGCTTGGTTACATGGTTAATTCTGCATAGTTACATGGTTAATTCTGCTTGGTTACAGGGTTAATTCTGCATGGTTACATGGTTAATTCTGCTTGGTTACATGGTTAATTCTGCATGGTTACATGGTTAATTCTGCTTGGTTACAGGGTTAATTCTGCATAGTTACATGGTTAATTCTGCAGGGTTACAGGGTTCATTCTGCATGGTTACATGGTTAATTCTGCATGGTTACATGGTTAATTCTGCTTGGTTACAGGGTTAATTCTGCATGGTTACATGGTTAATTCTGCTTGGTTACAGGGTTAATTCTGCATAGTTACATGGTTAATTCTGCTTGGTTACAGGGTTCATTCTGCATGGTTACATGGTTAATTCTGCTTGGTTACAGGGTTAATTCTGCATAGTTACATGGTTAATTATGCATGGTTACATGGTTCATTCTGCATGGTTACAGGGATAATTCTGCATGGTTACATGGTTAATTCTGCATGGTTACATGGTTAATTCTGCTTGGTTACAGGGTTAATTCTGCATAGTTACATGGTTAATTGTGCTTGGTTACATGGTTAATTCTGCATAGTTACATGGTTAATTCTGCTAGGTTACAGGGTTAATTCTGCATGGTTACATGGTTAATTCTGCTTGGTTACATGGTTAATTCTGCATGGTTACATGGTTAATTCTGCTTGGTTACAGGGTTAATTCTGCATAGTTACATGGTTAATTCTGCAGGGTTACACGGTTCATTCTGCATGGTTACATGGTTAATTCTGCATGGTTACATGGTTAATTCTGCTTGGTTACAGGGTTAATTCTGCATGGTTACATGGTTAATTCTGCTTGGTTACAGGGTTAATTCTGCATAGTTACATGGTTAATTCTGCTTGGTTACAGGGTTCATTCTGCATGGTTACATGGTTAATTCTGCTTGGTTACAGGGTTAATTCTGCATAGTTACATGGTTAATTATGCATGGTTACATGGTTCATTCTGCATGGTTACAGGGTTAATTATGCATGGTTACATGGTTAATTCTGCATGGTTACATGGTTAATTCTGCAGGGTTACACGGTTCATTCTGCATGGTTACATGGTTAATTCTGCATGGTTACATGGTTAATTCTGCTTGGTTACAGGGTTAATTCTGCATGGTTACATGGTTAATTCTGCTTGGTTACAGGGTTAATTCTGCATAGTTACATGGTTAATTCTGCTTGGTTACAGGGTTCATTCTGCATGGTTACATGGTTAATTCTGCTTGGTTACAGGGTTAATTCTGCATAGTTACATGGTTAATTATGCATGGTTACATGGTTCATTCTGCATGGTTACAGGGTTAATTCTGCATGGTTACATGGTTAATTCTGCATGGTTACATGGTTAATTCTGCTTGGTTACATGGTTAATTCTGCTTGGTTACAGGGTTAATTCTGCTTGGTTACAGGGTTAATTCTGCATGGTTACATGGTTAATTCTGCTTGGTTACAGGGTTAATTCTGCATAGTTACATGGTTAATTCTGCTTGGTTACATGGTTAATTCTGCATAGTTACATGGTTAATTCTGCTTGGTTACAGGGTTAATTCTGCATGGTTACATGGTTAATTCTGCTTGGTTACATGGTTAATTCTGCATGGTTACATGGTTAATTCTGCTTGGTTACAGGGTTAATTCTGCATGGTTACATGGTTAATTCTGCTTGGTTACAGGGTTAATTCTGCTTGGTTACATGGTTAATTCTGCATAGTTACATGGTTAATTCTGCTTGGTTACAGGGTTAATTCTGCTTGGTTACATGGTTAATTCTGTATGGTTACATGGTTAATTCTGCATGGTTACATGGTTAATTCTGCATGGTTACATGGTTAATTCTGCATGGTTACATGGTTAATTCTGCATGATCACACGGTTAATTCTGCTTGGTTACAGGGTTAATTCTGCATAGTTACATGGTTAATTCTGCTTGGTTACATGGTTAATTCTGCTTGGTTACATGGTTAATTCTGCTTGGTTACAGGGTTAATTCTGCTTGGTTACATGGTTAATTCTGCATGGTTACATGGTTAATTCTGCTTGGTTACAGGGTTAATTCTGCATAGTTACATGGTTAATTCTGCTTGGTTACATGGTTAATTCTGCATAGTTACATGGTTAATTCTGCTTGGTTACAGGGTTAATTCTGCATGGTTACATGGTTAATTCTGCTTGGTTACATGGTTAATTCTGCATGGTTACATGGTTAATTCTGCTTGGTTACAGGGTTAATTCTGCATAGTTACATGGTTAATTCTGCAGGGTTACAGGGTTCATTCTGCATGGTTACATGGTTAATTCTGCATGGTTACATGGTTAATTCTGCTTGGTTACAGGGTTAATTCTGCATGGTTACATGGTTAATTCTGCTTGGTTACAGGGTTAATTCTGCATAGTTACATGGTTAATTCTGCTTGGTTACAGGGTTCATTCTGCATGGTTACATGGTTAATTCTGCTTGGTTACAGGGTTAATTCTGCATAGTTACATGGTTAATTATGCATGGTTACATGGTTCATTCTGCATGGTTACAGGGATAATTCTGCATGGTTACATGGTTAATTCTGCATGGTTACATGGTTAATTCTGCTTGGTTACAGGGTTAATTCTGCATAGTTACATGGTTAATTGTGCTTGGTTACATGGTTAATTCTGCATAGTTACATGGTTAATTCTGCTAGGTTACAGGGTTAATTCTGCATGGTTACATGGTTAATTCTGCTTGGTTACATGGTTAATTCTGCATGGTTACATGGTTAATTCTGCTTGGTTACAGGGTTAATTCTGCATAGTTACATGGTTAATTCTGCAGGGTTACACGGTTCATTCTGCATGGTTACATGGTTAATTCTGCATGGTTACATGGTTAATTCTGCTTGGTTACAGGGTTAATTCTGCATGGTTACATGGTTAATTCTGCTTGGTTACAGGGTTAATTCTGCATAGTTACATGGTTAATTCTGCTTGGTTACAGGGTTCATTCTGCATGGTTACATGGTTAATTCTGCTTGGTTACAGGGTTAATTCTGCATAGTTACATGGTTAATTATGCATGGTTACATGGTTCATTCTGCATGGTTACAGGGTTAATTCTGCATGGTTACATGGTTAATTCTGCATGGTTACATGGTTAATTCTGCTTGGTTACAGGGTTAATTCTGCATGGTTACAGGGTTAATTCTGCATGGTTACAGGATTAATTCTGCATGGCTACAGGGTTAATTCTGCATGGTTACAGGGTTCATTTTCCTTGGTTACAGGGTTAATTCTGCTTGGTTACAGGGTTAATTCTGCTTGGTTACAGGGTTAATTCTGCATGGCTACAGGGTTAATTCTGCATGGTTACAGGGTTCATTTTCCTTGGTTACAGGGTTAATTCTGCATGATCACATGGTTAATTCTGCTTGGTAATAGGGTTAATTCTGCTTGGTTAAAGGGTTAATTCTGCATGGTTACAAGGTTAATTCTGCATGGTTACAGTGTTAATTCTGCATGGTTACATGGTTAATTCTGCATGGTTACATGGTTAATTCTGCAGGGTTACATGGTTAATTCTGTATGGTTACAGTGTTAATTCTGCATGGTTACATGGTTAATTCTGCTTGGTTACAGGGTTAATTCTGCATGATTACATGGTTAATTCTGCATGGTTACATGGTTAATTCTGCATGGTTACATGGTTAATTCTGCATGGTTACATGGTTAATTCTGCATGGTTACATGGTTAATTCTGCATGGTTACATGGTTAATTCTGCATGGTTACATGGTTAATTCTGCATGGTTTGCGGTGGTCTGAGCTGCGTGCTCCGGCTGTGAGCATGAAGAGTTCGTACCCAGTGCCAGGAAATCTTGTTTCTTTTTTTTGGTGAGGAAGGCATATATGGACTTTCTCAGAACCTTTCCAAACGTCTGAAATCGAAGTCTATTTCTAGTGATCAGGCTGCACACACACACACACACACGCACGCACGCACACATGCACACACACACACAAACCTTTCCTCAAACTGTTACATTACAACAAAAAGGTTCCTCCGTCAATAAGCCCCCCTGTAGGATAACAACACATCTCTAGTCTCAGAGTTGAACATCTCTCTCAACCGCTTCTTCTCCAAAAATGACACAAAGTTGAGACTTGGCTGATGCCACCCACACAATACAGCCTTTCCAGACACTGAAGTAGAGTTTGGTATTAGCCAGACTATATCTGTATGCCTTGAGGTGTAGCTTTTAACTGAGCTTGCCTCGTAGAGTTGCATCATCCTCGGGCTTCCTGATAAAATCTTCTTATCTCATATTACTTGAAGAACATGTTTCACTTTTACACTATAGATATAGCTGATTCACTCAACTAACACAATAATACACTGTTAGAGCAGTAGTACAATGCATTCATTCACTGCGTTCTCCATAAACCTTCACACCGTCCAGCACCCTAATAGAACCAATGTTATAAAAACGAAATGTCAATCATTGACAGTTCTTTCAGACATAATCGTTTATCTCAACTTTTTCTCATACAGTGCCAACAGAAAATATTAATCCCCTACATTTTGTTGTGTTACAGCCTGAATTCAAAATGGATTCATATGTTCTATTTAATTTTCCCACAATACCCCATAATGACAAAGTGAAAACATGTTTTTTAGATTTTTTGTTGTTGCATATTTCTTAAAAATAAAAAACGGAAATATCACATTTACATAATACTTTTAAATTCAGGCTGTAACACAACATGATGTTGGAAAAGGTCGAGGGGTGGGAATACTTTCTGAAGGCTCTGTATGTCTCAGAACTTTCTCAGTAGCCTAGTCAACTTGAGAGTTGTGGTGAAATGTATAAGTCATTGCATGGCATATTGACATGTTCAGAGCGGCAAAAGTGGTAAGCAAGAGGATGATTAGCAGCCTATAGTACATTTGCATACTAGGAGCGATAACCGCGTGCGTGCGGTAGGCTTACTCGTCCCCGTCCCGAGATCATTGACGCGCTCAGCTCCGCTTAGCTCACTGGTTTTGAATGGCATTGACTGACGTCACGAAACGCGGCACACTGGTGAGACTGTTTAAAGCTGTGAAGCATTTCAGGATGGATCTCAGAGAATAGGAACAGAGGGACACGCTGTCTGAACACTCCATGCGCCCCAGACAGACAGCCGCAGACTGAGAGACTTGGAAGGACTTACTGAAACGGCGGCAAACTATTAGTTAAGTTTTTTCAGCACCTGCGATTTAGTTTTTTCCTCTAAAAAACGGTGGACATGTTGCATCGCCGTAAAGTTTTAATCATCTTATTGCTGGTGGTCGCGGAATGCGGAGCGATATCGCAGATGGGGGCTCAGGTCGGCGACTGCCCGTCCCGCTGTCACTGCGAGGAGGACGGCATGCTTCAACGTGTCGACTGCTCGGATCTCGGGCTCACGGAAATTCCAGCCAACCTTAGCGTCTTTACTTCTTATCTGTAAGTCTCATTTTGGCTATTTTGTCCTTCGTGAGCGGTGAGAACGGGGCACCTGTGCACTTGGCACGGCACGGGCTTCTAGCCTACTAACTAACCAACTAGGAAAGAGCGCTTGTTTTCGTGCGTCTCTCTCTACTACAGTAATGAAGGCTAGTCAACTTTGACAGATATGAAGCCAGCCTCATTTGGCCTCGGCTCGCAGAGAGAGTAACGTGCAAGCTGTTTTCCAAATGTTAACCTTCACGTGGTCTTGTCAGGCAAATAAACTATGGATAGGATTTAGTTGCATATAGTCTACATTTTATTTGCGTGTTTGGTTTGAATTTACACGAGATTAATTTGTATACCATTTTAGATTTACAAATATTATTGGAAAAAATATTACAGATTTATTTAACGAGGCAACTCATTTAATAAGAACTAATTCTTATTCTCAATGACAGCCTAGGAACAGTGGGTTAAGTGCCTTGTTCAGGGGCAGAATGACAGATTTTTACCTTTTCAGCTCAGAGAATCGATCTCGCAGCCTTTCGGTTACTAGTCCAACGCTCTAACCACTAGGCTACCTGCTGGTTACTAGTCCAATGCTCTAACCACTAGGCTACCTGCTGGTTACTAGACCAATGCTCTAACCACTGGGCTAACTGCCGTTAACTTTAAACATAACTTAATCAACAATGGCTCAGTTAGTTCAATCATGGTGCAACTCCAAAATTGTTTTATCAATTTTTACATGGACCACGTAGCCTACTGAGTAAATGCTTAAGTTAAGTTGGATAAAGTTATTGCTGAATTAACACGTTTTTTTTTCTTTTCTATTACTGTTATTTCTACAGTAATTAAATCGAGGTGTCATGCGTACTTCTATTGTATTATGGCGTTGTTATACTTCTATTGTATTATGGCGTTGTTATACTTCTATTGTATTATGGAGTTGTTAAACCTGTATTGTATTATGGAGTTGTTATACCTGTATTGTATTATGGAGTTGTTATACCTGTATTGTATTATGGAGTTGTTATACCTGTGTTGTATTATGGTTGTTATACCTGTATTGTATTATGGCGTTGTTATACCTGTATTGTATTATGGAGTTGTTATACCTGTGTTGTATTATGGTTGTTATACCTGTATTGTATTATGGCGTTGTTATACCTGTGTTGTACTATGGAGTTGTTATACCTGTGTTTTATTATGGAGTTGTTATACCTGTGTTGTATTATGGAGTTGTTATACCTGTGTTGTATTATGGAGTTGTTATACCTGTGTTGTACTATGGAGTTGTTATACCTGTGTTTTATTATGGAGTTGTTAAACCTGTATTGTATTATGGAGTTGTTATACCTGTATTGTATTATGGAGTTGTTATACCTGTATTGTATTATGGCGTTGTTATACCTGTGTTGTATTATGGAGTTGTTATACCTGTGTTGTATTATGGAGTTGTTATACCTGTGTTGTATTATGGAGTTGTTATACCTGTATTGTATTATGGCGTTGTTATACCTGTGTTGTATTATGGAGTTGTTATACCTGTGTTGTATTATGGAGTTGTTATACCTGTGTTGTATTATGGAGTTGTTATACCTGTGTTGTATTATGGTTGTTATACCTGTGTTGTATTATGGAGTTGTTATACCTGTGTTGTATTATGGAGTTGTTATACCTGTGTTGTATTATGGAGTTGTTATACCTGTATTGTATTATGGAGTTGTTATACCTGTATTGTATTATGGAGTTGTTATACCTGTGTTGTATTATGGAGTTGTTATACCTGTGTTGTATTATGGAGTTGTTATACCTGTGTTGTATTATGGAGTTGTTATACCTGTGTTGTATTATGGAGTTGTTATACCTGTGTTGTATTATGGTTGTTATACCTGTGTTGTATTATGGAGTTGTTATACCTGTGTTGTACTATGGAGTTGTTATACCTGTGTTGTATTATGGAGTTGTTATACCTGTGTTGTATTATGGAGTTGTTATACCTGTGTTGTATTATGGAGTTGTTATACCTGTGTTGTATTATGGAGTTGTTATACCTGTGTTGTATTATGGAGTTGTTATACCTGTATTGTATTATGGAGTTGTTATACCTGTGTTGTATTATGGAGTTGTTATACCTGTGTTGTATTATGGTTGTTATACCTGTATTGTATTATGGAGTTGTTATACCTGTGTTGTACTATGCATATCTTCAGGTCTTACGTTATTATTAGAAAATCTGAAATCCCAGGTGGAGTTTTTATCCCATGTAACAGAAACAGAACATCACGTTTTAAATTATTATTATTATTATTATTATTATTATTATCAGCTGATTTCAGAAACACAACCCACATGTCAGCCCATGTTTAGTCTAGTTGCCCTGAACCTGACCCAGCTACTTAAAAATAGATTTTAAAACATACATTCCTGGTGGTGCTGGTTCTCTCTATATTCCCGTGTCATCTATGACAATTCAACAGGACACATAGAGATTTCACAGCTCCCCAGGAATAGCAGGCTCACTGCATGGCATGGAGAGCTACGGTATATCTGGCTGCCAAGCTAGCACACCGTCCTGGCCGGACGAGGCCCAGCTCTCAGTATGGACCAGCCTGCCTGGCCCTGCACCGCTGGCATCAGACAGACAGGCATATCTTGATGTTTCACACACCTCAGAGGAGGAAAGATGAGAGAGCTGATTGGCCTCTCTCTCTCTCTCTCTCTCTCTCTCTCTCTCTCTCTCTCTCTCTCTCTCTCTCTCTCTCTCTCTCTCTCTCTCCTTCACCCCTTTATTCCTCTCTCTCTTTATTCCTCTTTTTTCTCTCTCTCTCTTTCTCTCTCTCTCTCTCTCTCTTCTTCACCCCTTTATTCCTCTTTTCTCTCTCTTTCTTCCGCTCTCTCTTTCTCACGCTTTCTCTCTCTCTCCTTCACCCCTTTCTCTCTTTCTTCCTCTCTTTCTTCCTCTCTTTCTCTCCTTCACCCCTTTATTCCTCTGTCTCTCTCTCTTATTCTCTCATTCGTTTTCTCTCACTTTCTCTATCTGTCTCACTGTTCCCTTTCTTTCTTTCTCTCTGTCCAGTGGAGAGGTGACAGGCTGGCTCCTGTGCTTTCTGTCTCTCTGTGTCTCTCTGTGTCTCTCTGTGTCTCTCTGTGTCTCTCTGTGTCTCTCTCTGTGTCTCTCTGTGTCTCTCTGTGTCTCTCTGTGTCTCTCTCTGTGTCTCTCTCTGTGTCTCTCTCTGTGTCTCTCTGTGTCTCTCTGTGTCTCTCTGTCTCTCTCTCTGTCTCTGTGTCTCTCTGTGTCTCTCTGTGTCTCTCTGTGTCTCTCTCTGTTTCTCTCTGTTTCTCTCTTCCTTTCTGTCTGTCTCCTTCTCTATCTCTCTCTGTCTCTCTCTGTCTGTCTCTCTTTGTCAGTAACACCAGGAACAGTCCTGTCTAAGGTGTTGAGAGTTCTGTCATCAATTTTCTCCAGCACTTTGTCTCACTTGTGGCGGCTGGGCAGCGCAGGCAGAAGAGTGCAGTTTGCTGTAGCAGGGCAGAGCAGACTCTTTTAAAGCATCGTTTGACTTCCTTCTGTCTGAGCTATTCTGAAGGTGTTAAGGTCTGTGCTGCAATCAGCCTTAGATTAAGTATATGCATGAATGACATCTGTTGTTTACTACTTCTATAGTGAAACGTTAAGCCTGCCATAAAAGGTTGATGTGACAGTACTTCTATAGGGAAACGTTAAGCCTGCCATAAAAGGTTGATGTGACAGTACTTCTATAGGGAAACGTTAAGCCTGCTATACAAGGTTGATGTGACAGTCCTTCTATAGGGAAACGTTAAGCCTGCTATACAAGGTTGATGTGACAGTCCTTCTATAGGGACACGTTAAGCCTGCTATACAAGGTTGATGTGACAGTCCTTCTATAGGGAAACGTTAAGCCCGCCATAAAAGGTTGATGTGACAGTACTTCTATAGGGAAACGTTAAGCCCGCTATACAAGGTTGATGTGACAGTCCTTCTATAGGGACACGTTAAGCCCGCTATACAAGGTTGATGTGACAGTCCTTCTATAGGGACACGTTAAGCCTGCTATACAAGGTTGATGTGACAGTCCTTCTATAGGGAAACGTTAAGCCTGCTATACAAGGTTGATGTGACAGTCCTTCTATAGGGAAACGTTAAGCCTGCTATACAAGGTTGATGTGACAGTCCTTCTATAGGGAAACGTTAAGCCTGCTATACAAGGTTGATGTGACAGTCCTTCTATAGGGAAACGTTAAGCCTGCTATACAAGGTTGATGTGACAGTCCTTCTATAGGGAAACGTTAAGCCTGCTATACAAGGTTGATGTGACAGTCCTTCTATAGGGAAACGTTAAGCCTGCTATACAAGGTTGATGTGACAGTCCTTCTATAGGGAAACGTTAAGCCTGCTATACAAGGTTGATGTGACAGTCCTTCTATAGGGAAACGTTAAGCCTGCTATACAAGGTTGATGTGACAGTCCTTCTATAGGGAAACGTTAAGCCTGCTATACAAGGTTGATGTGACAGTCCTTCTATAGGGAAACGTTAAGCCTGCTATACAAGGTTGATGTGACAGTCCTTCTATAGGGAAACGTTAAGCCTGCTATACAAGGTTGATGTGACAGTCCTTCTATAGGGAAACGTTAAGCCTGCCATACAAGGTTGATGTGACAGTCCTTCTATAGGGAAACGTTAAGCCTGCCATACAAGGTTGATGTGACAGTCCTTCTATAGGGAAACGTTAAGCCTGCCATACAAGGTTGATGTGACAGTCCTTCTATAGGGAAACGTTAAGCCTGCCATACAAGGTTGATGTGACAGTCCTTCTATAGGGAAACGTTAAGCCTGCCATACAAGGTTGATGTGACAGTCCTTCTATAGGGAAACGTTAAGCCTGCCATACAAGGTTGATGTGACAGTCCTTCTATAGGGAAACGTTAAGCCTGCCATACAAGGTTGATGTGACAGTCCTTCTATAGGGAAACGTTAAGCCTGCCATACAAGGTTGATGTGACAGTCCTTCTATAGGGAAACGTTAAGCCTGCCATACAAGGTTGATGTGACAGTCCTTCTATAGGGAAACGTTAAGCCTGCCATACAAGGTTGATGTGACAGTCCTTCTATAGGGAAACGTTAAGCCTGCCATACAAGGTTGATGTGACAGTCCTTCTATAGGGAAACGTTAAGCCTGCCATACAAGGTTGATGTGACAGTCCTTCTATAGGGAAACGTTAAGCCTGCCATACAAGGTTGATGTGACAGTCCTTCTATAGGGAAACGTTAAGCCTGCCATACAAGGTTGATGTGACAGTCCTTCTATAGGGAAACGTTAAGCCTGCCATACAAGGTTGATGTGACAGTCCTTCTATAGGGAAACGTTAAGCCTGCCATACAAGGTTGATGTGACAGTCCTTCTATAGGGAAACGTTAAGCCTGCCATACAAGGTTGATGTGACAGTCCTTCTATAGGGAAACGTTAAGCCTGCCATACAAGGTTGATGTGACAGTCCTTCTATAGGGAAACGTTAAGCCTGCCATACAAGGTTGATGTGACAGTCCTTCTATAGGGAAACGTTAAGCCTGCTATACAAGGTTGATGTGACAGTCCTTCTATAGGGAAACGTTAAGCCTGCTATACAAGGTTGATGTGACAGTCCTTCTATAGGGAAACGTTAAGCCTGCTATACAAGGTTGATGTGACAGTCCTTCTATAGGGAAACGTTAAGCCTGCTATACAAGGTTGATGTGACAGTCCTTCTATAGGGAAACGTTAAGCCTGCTATACAAGGTTGATGTGACAGTCCTTCTATAGGGAAACGTTAAGCCTGCTATACAAGGTTGATGTGACAGTCCTTCTATAGGGAAACGTTAAGCCTGCTATACAAGGTTGATGTGACAGTCCTTCTATAGGGAAACGTTAAGCCTGCTATACAAGGTTGATGTGACAGTCCTTCTATAGGGAAACGTTAAGCCTGCTATACAAGGTTGATGTGACAGTCCTTCTATAGGGAAACGTTAAGCCTGCTATACAAGGTTGATGTGACAGTCCTTCTATAGGGAAACGTTAAGCCTGCTATACAAGGTTGATGTGACAGTCCTTCTATAGGGAAACGTTAAGCCTGCTATACAAGGTTGATGTGACAGTCCTTCTATAGGGAAACGTTAAGCCTGCTATACAAGGTTGATGTGACAGTCCTTCTATAGGGAAACGTTAAGCCTGCTATACAAGGTTGATGTGACAGTCCTTCTATAGGGAAACGTTAAGCCTGCTATACAAGGTTGATGTGACAGTCCTTCTATAGGGAAACGTTAAGCCTGCTATACAAGGTTGATGTGACAGTCCTTCTATAGGGAAACGTTAAGCCTGCCATACAAGGTTGATGTGACAGTCCTTCTATAGGGAAACGTTAAGCCTGCCATACAAGGTTGATGTGACAGTCCTTCTATAGGGAAACGTTAAGCCTGCCATACAAGGTTGATGTGACAGTCCTTCTATAGGGAAACGTTAAGCCTGCCATACAAGGTTGATGTGACAGTCCTTCTATAGGGAAACGTTAAGCCTGCCATACAAGGTTGATGTGACAGTCCTTCTATAGGGAAACGTTAAGCCTGCCATACAAGGTTGATGTGACAGTCCTTCTATAGGGAAACGTTAAGCCTGCCATACAAGGTTGATGTGACAGTCCTTCTATAGGGAAACGTTAAGCCTGCCATACAAGGTTGATGTGACAGTCCTTCTATAGGGAAACGTTAAGCCTGCTATACAAGGTTGATGTGACAGTCCTTCTATAGGGAAACGTTAAGCCTGCTATACAAGGTTGATGTGACAGTCCTTCTATAGGGAAACGTTAAGCCTGCTATACAAGGTTGATGTGACAGTCCTTCTATAGGGAAACGTTAAGCCTGCTATACAAGGTTGATGTGACAGTCCTTCTATAGGGAAACGTTAAGCCTGCTATACAAGGTTGATGTGACAGTCCTTCTATAGGGAAACGTTAAGCCTGCTATACAAGGTTGATGTGACAGTCCTTCTATAGGGAAACGTTAAGCCTGCTATACAAGGTTGATGTGACAGTCCTTCTATAGGGAAACGTTAAGCCTGCTATACAAGGTTGATGTGACAGTCCTTCTATAGGGAAACGTTAAGCCTGCTATACAAGGTTGATGTGACAGTCCTTCTATAGGGAAACGTTAAGCCTGCTATACAAGGTTGATGTGACAGTCCTTCTATAGGGAAACGTTAAGCCTGCTATACAAGGTTGATGTGACAGTCCTTCTATAGGGAAACGTTAAGCCTGCTATACAAGGTTGATGTGACAGTCCTTCTATAGGGAAACGTTAAGCCTGCTATACAAGGTTGATGTGACAGTCCTTCTATAGGGAAACGTTAAGCCTGCTATACAAGGTTGATGTGACAGTCCTTCTATAGGGAAACGTTAAGCCTGCTATACAAGGTTGATGTGACAGTCCTTCTATAGGGAAACGTTAAGCCTGCCATACAAGGTTGATGTGACAGTCCTTCTATAGGGAAACGTTAAGCCTGCCATACAAGGTTGATGTGACAGTCCTTCTATAGGGAAACGTTAAGCCTGCCATACAAGGTTGATGTGACAGTCCTTCTATAGGGAAACGTTAAGCCTGCCATACAAGGTTGATGTGACAGTCCTTCTATAGGGAAACGTTAAGCCTGCCATACAAGGTTGATGTGACAGTCCTTCTATAGGGAAACGTTAAGCCTGCCATACAAGGTTGATGTGACAGTCCTTCTATAGGGAAACGTTAAGCCTGCCATACAAGGTTGATGTGACAGTCCTTCTATAGGGAAACGTTAAGCCTGCCATACAAGGTTGATGTGACAGTCCTTCTATAGGGAAACGTTAAGCCTGCCATACAAGGTTGATGTGACAGTCCTTCTATAGGGAAACGTTAAGCCTGCCATACAAGGTTGATGTGACAGTCCTTCTATAGGGAAACGTTAAGCCTGCCATACAAGGTTGATGTGACAGTCCTTCTATAGGGAAACGTTAAGCCTGCTATACAAGGTTGATGTGACAATCCTTCTATAGGGAAACGTTAAGCCTGCTATACAAGGTTGATGTGACAGTCCTTCTATAGGGAAACGTTAAGCCTGCTATACAAGGTTGATGTGACAGTCCTTCTATAGGGAAACGTTAAGCCTGCTATACAAGGTTGATGTGACAGTCCTTCTATAGGGAAACGTTAAGCCTGCTATACAAGGTTGATGTGACAGTCCTTCTATAGGGAAACGTTAAGCCTGCTATACAAGGTTGATGTGACAGTCCTTCTATAGGGAAACGTTAAGCCTGCTATACAAGGTTGATGTGACAGTCCTTCTATAGGGACACGTTAAGCCTGCTATACAAGGTTGATGTGACAGTCCTTCTATAGGGAAACGTTAAGCCTGCTATACAAGGTTGATGTGACAGTCCTTCTATAGGGAAACGTTAAGCCTGCTATACAAGGTTGATGTGACAGTCCTTCTATAGGGAAACGTTAAGCCTGCTATACAAGGTTGATGTGACAGTCCTTCTATAGGGAAACGTTAAGCCTGCCATACAAGGTTGATGCGACAGTCCTTCTATAGGGAAACGTTAAGCCTGCCATACAAGGTTGATGCGACAGTCCTTCTATAGGGAAACGTTAAGCCTGCCATACAAGGTTGATGCGACAGTCCTTCTATAGGGAAACGTTAAGCCTGCCATACAAGGTTGATGTGACAGTCCTTCTATAGGGAAACGTTAAGCCTGCCATACAAGGTTGATGTGACAGTCCTTCTATAGGGAAACGTTAAGCCTGCCATACAAGGTTGATGTGACAGTCCTTCTATAGGGAAACGTTAAGCCTGCTATACAAGGTTGATGTGACAGTCCTTCTATAGGGAAACGTTAAGCCTGCTATACAAGGTTGATGTGACAGTCCTTCTATAGGGAAACGTTAAGCCTGCCATACAAGGTTGATGTGACAGTCCTTCTATAGGGAAACGTTAAGCCTGCTATACAAGGTTGATGTGACAGTCCTTCTATAGGGAAACGTTAAGCCTGCTATACAAGGTTGATGTGACAGTCCTTCTATAGGGAAACGTTAAGCCTGCTATACAAGGTTGATGTGACAGTCCTATAGGGAAACGTTAAGCCTGCCATACAAGGTTGATGTGACAGTCCTTCTATAGGGAAACGTTAAGCCTGCTATACAAGGTTGATGTGACAGTCCTTCTATAGGGAAACGTTAAGCCTGCTATACAAGGTTGATGTGACAGTACTTCTATAGGGACACGTTAAGCCTGCTATACAAGGTTGATGTGACAGTCCTTCTATAGGGAAACGTTAAGCCTGCCATACAAGGTTGATGTGACAGTCCTTCTATAGGGAAACGTTAAGCCTGCTATACAAGGTTGATGTGACAGTCCTTCTATAGGGAAACGTTAAGCCTGCTATACAAGGTTGATGTGACAGTCCTTTACAGCGCAGACTTTTCCATCCATCATCCATCATCCTTCCCCTCTGCAGACTGAGCCCTGTAAACATTACACAGCTGGTAAATAGCCCTCAAGAGGCACACACACATGTACACACACACATATACACACACTCACACACACACACACACACACACACATTACACACACACACATACACACACACACACACACACATTACACACACACACACATTACACACACACACATTAAATAGAGTTAAATATAGAACTGAGTGTTGCTCGTAAAGCATCTGAACGTAGGCCAGAAGTGTTTTAAACAGTCACCTTTTTGTTTGGGGGAGATCATTTCAAATCAACACCTCATGGTGGGTACTTGGAGAAGTGACAAGTGGGAGGCCATGAGAGTTTGTGGTGGTGGTGGTGGGGGGGGGGAGTGGGAGAAGGGAGGTAACCGCTGTAAAAGTATTTTTTTTTAAATAATAGCAGAGGGGGAAAAAAGCTTTGCAAGTCATAACGTATAGGGCCCATAAAGAGATGGCCTGGGGCAGGTGTAAGATTAAACACATAGAAAGTCTATTTTAAGCATCACATTGAAGCTTGTGATATTTTCCATTTTTTATCACGTACAATGAAGATTAAAGCTTTTCTCTCTCTTTCTCCTTCTAAATGAAGGGTCTAACCTCCATCACTGATACACTACATCGTTCTTCACCTGGGGACTGTGTTTTCTCTCTCCTTCTAAATGAAGGGTCTAACCTCCATCACTGATACACTACATCGTTCTTCACCTGGGGACTGTGTTTTCTTTCTCCTTCTAAATGAAGGGTCTAACCTCCATCACTGATACACTACATCGTTCTTCACCTGGGGACTGTGTTTTCTTTCTCCTTGCAATCGGCGCGTGTTTGTGTTGTAAAGCCATGTGAACGGGTTTATGCTTATGCAGCTATCAAACAGTTTACCACTGCTGTTTGAATGCAATATACGCAATGAGAACAACCTTGTTAGAAATGTCTCTCTCTCTGTCTCTCTCTAAAACATTTTCTGAGAGAGAATGGGCTGCCGGCCGCGACATGAATTTATGTAAATGATGGAAAAGAGAGAGATGGGGTGTGGTGGAGTTGACTTTGTCTGTGTACCAAATTGATCCCTGTTCTACATAGAGCTCTGGTAAAAAAATTGTGCACTATGGACCTAGTCAAAAGTAGTGCACTTAATAGGGAACAGGGTGTAATTTGGGACGTAACCTATTTGTTGTGATGAGGGAGGTGAACTCACTAAGCTGCTCTCTAAACGAGGGTTGAATCCTGCAGACGCTAAATGTTGCCCTAAGACACACACACACACACACACACACACACACACACACACACACACACACACACACACACACACACACACACACACACACACACACACACACACGCGCGCACTAATGTTGCCCTAAGACAGACACACACACACACACACACGCTAATGTTGCCCTAAGGCGCACACACACACACGCTAATGTTGCCCTAAGGCGCACACACACACACACACACACACACACACACACACACACACACACACGCTAATGTTGCCCTAAGGCGCACACACACACTTGCTAATGTTGCCCTGGGTAGATCCCTTCACTCAAGACCCGTCTGGTCTAATCGGTCCACTTGTCAAGGGAGTAATGTCTGTCTGTCGTTCTGTCATCGTAATGCCTCTTCTTCCATTAGTTTGATGAGCCAGCTAGGGAACACATCATCACTAGCACGCCCTGGGGCATCTTTCAGATCATTCACATCAGGATTCACAGGGACAATACAGAGCCAGTGGAATCGCTCATTTCACTTTTCACATGAAGAGAGAGAGATTACAAGTCCCAGACTCGAACAATATGAAGATGTTATTGTACATGATGGTACAGGAACGTTTAGAGCAGTGAGAAATGAGAGATGGTTTTCTATAACGCCACGGTTCCCTTCTGTCTCACGTAGTTATTTGTACCTGTCCTGTCTACATGTTTATAGAATCACACTAAACACAGTACCTGTCCTGTCTACATGTTTATAGAATCACACTAAACACAGTACCTGTCCTGTCTACATGTTTATAGAATCACACTAAATACATTACCTGTCCTGTCTACATGTTTATAGAATCACACTGAACACAGTACCTGTCCTGTCTACATGTTTATAGAATCACACTAAACACAGTACCTGTCCTGTCTACATGTTTATAGAATCACACTAAACACAGTACCTGTCCTGTCTACCTGTTTATAGAATCACACTAAACACAGTACCTGTCCTGTCTACATGTTTATAGAATCACACTAAACACACTACCTGTCCTGTCTACATGTTTATAGAATCACACTAAACACAGTACCTGTCCTGTCTACATGTTTATAGAATGACACTAAACACAGTACCTGTCCTGTCTACATGTTTATAGAATCACACTAAACACAGTACCTGTCTACATGTTTATAGAATCACACTAAACACAGTACCTGTCCTGTCTACATGTTTATAGAATCACACTAAACACAGTACCTGTCCTGTCTACATGTTTATAGAATCACACTAAACACAGTACCTGTCCTGTCTACATGTTTATAGAATCACACTAAACACAGTACCTGTCCTGTCTACATGTTTATGGAATCACACTAAACACAGTACCTGTCCTGTCTACATGTTTATAGAATCAAACTAAACACAGTACCTGTCCTGTCTACATGTTTATAGAATCACACTAAACACAGTACCTGTCCTGTCTACATGTTTATAGAATCACACTAAACACAGTACCTGTCCTGTCTACATGTTTATAGAATCACACTAAACACAGTACCTGTCCTGCCTACATGTTTATGGAATCACACTAAATACATTACCTGTCCTGTCTACATGTTTATAGAATCACACTAAACACAGTACCTGTCCTGTCTACATGTTTATAGAATCACACTAAACACAGTACCTGTCCTGTCTACATGTTTATAGAATCACACTAAACACAGTATCTGTCCTGTCTACATGTTTATAGAATCACACTAAACACAGTATCTGTCCTGTCTACATGTTTATAGAATCACACTAAACAGAGTACCTGTCCTGTCTACATGTTTATAGAATCACACTAAACACAGTACCTGTCCTGTCTACATGTTTATAGAATCACACTAAACACAGTACCTGTCCTGTCTACATGTTTATAGAATCACACTAAACACAGTACCTGTCCTGTCTACATGTTTATAGAATCACACTAAACACAGTACCTGTCCTGTCTACCTGTTTATAGAATCACACTAAACACAGTACCTGTCCTGTCTACATGTTTATAGAATCACACTAAACACAGTACCTGTCCTGTCTACATGTTTATAGAATCACACTAAACACAGTACCTGTCCTGTCTACATGTTTATAGAATCACACTAAACACAGTACCTGTCCTGTCTACATGTTTATAGAATCACACTAAACACAGTACCTGTCCTGCCTACATGTTTATAGAATCACACTAAACACAGTACCTGTCCTGTCTACATGTTTATAGAATCACACTAAACACAGTACCTGTCCTGTCTACATGTTTATAGAATCACACTAAACACAGTACCTGTCCTGTCTACATGTTTATAGAATCACACTAAACACAGTACCTGTCTACATGTTTATAGAATCACACTAAACACAGTACCTGTCCTGTCTACATGTTTATAGAATCACACTAAACACAGTACCTGTCCTGTCTACATGTTTATAGAATCACACTAAACACAGTACCTGTCCTGTCTACATGTTTATAGAATCACACTAAACACAGTACCTGTCTACATGTTTATAGAATCACACTAAACACAGTACCTGTCCTGCCTACATGTTTATAGAATCACACTAAACACAGTACCTGTCCTGTCTACATGTTTATAGAATCACACTAAACACAGTACCTGTCCTGTCTACATGTTTATAGAATCACACTAAACACAGTACCTGTCCTGTCTACATGTTTATAGAATCACACTAAACACAGTACCTGTCCTGTCTACATGTTTATAGAATCACACTAAACACAGTACCTGTCTACATGTTTATAGAATCACACTAAACACAGTACCTGTCCTGTCTACATGTTTATAGAATCACACTAAACACAGTACCTGTCCTGTCTACATGTTTATAGAATCACACTAAACACAGTACCTGTCTACATGTTTATAGAATCACACTAAACACAGTACCTGTCCTGTCTACATGTTTATAGAATCACACTAAACACAGTACCTGTCCTGTCTACATGTTTATAGAATCACACTAAACACAGTACCTGTCCTGTCTACATGTTTATAGAATCACACTAAACACAGTACCTGTCTACATGTTTATAGAATCACACTAAACACAGTACCTGTCCTGTCTACATGTTTATGGAATCACACTAAACACAGTACCTGTCCTGTCTACCTGTTTATAGAATCACACTAAACACAGTACCTGTCTACATGTTTATAGAATCACACTAAACACAGTACCTGTCTACATGTTTATAGAATCACACTAAACACAGTACCTGTCCTGTCTACATGTTTATAGAATCACACTGAACACAGTACCTGTCCTGTCTACATGTTTATAGAATCACACTAAACACAGTACCTGTCTACATGTTTATAGAATCACACTAAACACAGTACCTGTCCTGTCTACATGTTTATAGAATCACACTAAACACAGTACCTGTCCTGTCTACATGTTTATAGAATCACACTAAACACAGTACCTGTCCTGTCTACATGTTTATAGAATCACACTAAACACAGTACCTGTCCTGTCTACATGTTTATGGAATCACACTAAACACAGTACCTGTCCTGTCTACATGTTTATAGAATCACACTAAACACAGTACCTGTCCTGTCTACATGTTTATAGAATCACACTAAACACAGTACCTGTCCTGTCTACATGTTTATAGAATCACACTAAACACAGTACCTGTCCTGTCTACATGTTTATAGAATCACACTAAACACAGTACCTGTCCTGCCTACATGTTTATGGAATCACACTAAATACATTACCTGTCCTGTCTACATGTTTATAGAATCACACTAAACACAGTACCTGTCCTGTCTACATGTTTATAGAATCACACTAAACACAGTACCTGTCCTGTCTACATGTTTATAGAATCACACTAAACACAGTATCTGTCCTGTCTACATGTTTATAGAATCACACTAAACACAGTATCTGTCCTGTCTACATGTTTATAGAATCACACTAAACAGAGTACCTGTCCTGTCTACATGTTTATAGAATCACACTAAACACAGTACCTGTCCTGTCTACATGTTTATAGAATCACACTAAACACAGTACCTGTCCTGTCTACATGTTTATAGAATCACACTAAACACAGTACCTGTCCTGTCTACATGTTTATAGAATCACACTAAACACAGTACCTGTCCTGTCTACATGTTTATAGAATCACACTAAACACAGTACCTGTCCTGTCTACATGTGTATAGAATCACACTAAACACAGTACCTGTCCTGTCTACATGTTTATGGAATCACACTAAATACATTACCTGTCCTGTCTACATGTTTATAGAATCACACTAAACACAGTACCTGTCCTGTCTACATGTTTATAGAATCACACTAAACACAGTACCTGTCCTGTCTACATGTTTATAGAATCACACTAAATACATTACCTGTCCTGTCTACATGTTTATAGAATCACACTAAACACAGTACCTGTCCTGTCTACATGTTTATAGAATCACACTAAACAGAGTACCTGTCCTGTCTACATGTTTATAGAATCACACTAAACACAGTACCTGTCCTGTCTACATGTTTATAGAATCACACTAAACACAGTACCTGTCCTGTCTACATGTTTATAGAATCACACTGAACACAGTACCTGTCCTGTCTACATGTTTATCGAATCACACTAAACACAGTACCTGTCCTGTCTACATGTTTATAGAATCACACTAAACAGAGTACCTGTCCTGTCTACATGTTTATAGAATCACACTAAACACAGTACCTGTCTACATGTTTATAGAATCACACTAAACACAGTACCTGTCCTGTCTACATGTTTATAGAATCACACTAAACACAGTACCTGTCCTGTCTACATGTTTATAGAATCACACTAAACACAGTACCTGTCCTGTCTACATGTTTATGGAATCACACTAAACACAGTACCTGTCCTGTCTACATGTTTATAGAATCACACTAAACACAGTACCTGTCCTGTCTACATGTTTATAGAATCACACTAAACACAGTACCTGTCCTGTCTACATGTTTATAGAATCACACTAAACACAGTACCTGTCCTGTCTACATGTTTATAGAATCACACTAAACACAGTACCTGTCCTGTCTACATGTTTATAGAATCACACTAAACACAGTACCTGTCCTGTCTACATGTTTATAGAATCACACTAAACACAGTACCTGTCTACATGTTTATAGAATCACACTAAACACAGTACCTGTCCTGTCTACATGTTTATGGAATCACACTAAACACAGTACCTGTCCTGTCTACATGTTTATAGAATCACACTAAACACAGTACCTGTCCTGTCTACATGTTTATAGAATCACACTAAACACAGTACCTGTCCTGTCTACATGTTTATAGAATCACACTAAACACAGTACCTGTCCTGTCTACATGTTTATAGAATCACACTAAACACAGTACCTGTCCTGTCTACATGTTTATAGAATCACACTAAACACAGTACCTGTCCTGTCTACATGTTTATAGAATCACACTAAACACAGTACCTGTCCTGTCTACATGTTTATAGAATCACACTAAACACAGTACCTGTCCTGTCTACATGTTTATGGAATCACACTAAACACAGTACCTGTCCTGTCTACATGTTTATAGAATCACACTGAACACAGTACCTGTCCTGTCTACATGTTTATAGAATCACACTAAACACAGTACCTGTCCTGCCTACATGTTTATAGAATCACACTAAACAGAGTACCTGTCCTGTCTACATGTTTATAGAATCACACTAAACACAGTACCTGTCTACATGTTTATAGAATCACACTAAACACAGTACCTGTCCTGTCTACATGTTTATAGAATCACACTAAACACAGTACCTGTCCTGTCTACATGTTTATAGAATCACACTGAACACAGTACCTGTCCTGCCTACATGTTTATGGAATCACACTAAACACAGTACCTGTCCTGCCTACATGTTTATAGAAACACACTAAACACAGTACCTGTCCTGTCTACATGTTTATAGAATCACACTAAACACAGTACCTGTCCTGTCTACATGTTTATAGAATCACACTAAACACAGTACCTGTCCTGTCTACATGTTTATAGAATCACACTAAACACAGTACCTGTCCTGTCTACCTGTTTATAGAATCACACTAAACACAGTACCTGTCCTGTCTACATGTTTATAGAATCACACTAAACACAGTACCTGTCCTGTCTACATGTTTATAGAATCACACTAAACACAGTACCTGTCTACATGTTTATAGAATCACACTAAACACAGTACCTGTCCTGCCTACATGTTTATAGAATCACACTAAACACAGTACCTGTCCTGTCTACATGTTTATAGAATCACACTAAACACAGTACCTGTCCTGTCTACATGTTTATAGAATCACACTAAACACAGTACCTGTCCTGTCTACATGTTTATAGAATCACACTAAACACAGTACCTGTCCTGTCTACATGTTTATAGAATCACACTAAACACAGTACCTGTCCTGTCTACATGTTTATAGAATCACACTAAACACAGTACCTGTCCTGTCTACATGTTTATAGAATCACACTAAACACAGTACCTGTCCTGTCTACATGTTTATAGAATCACACTAAACACAGTACCTGTCCTGTCTACATGTTTATAGAATCACACTAAACACAGTACCTGTCCTGTCTACATGTTTATAGAATCACACTAAACACAGTACCTGTCCTGTCTACATGTTTATAGAATCACACTAAACACAGTACCTGTCCTGTCTACATGTTTATAGAATCACACTAAACACAGTACCTGTCCTGTCTACATGTTTATAGAATCACACTAAACACAGTACCTGTCCTGTCTACATGTTTATAGAATCACACTAAACACAGTACCTGTCCTGTCTACATGTTTATAGAATCACACTAAACACAGTACCTGTCCTGTCTACATGTTTATAGAATCACACTAAACACAGTACCTGTCCTGTCTACATGTTTATAGAATCACACTAAACACAGTACCTGTCCTGTCTACATGTTTATAGAATCACACTAAACACAGTACCTGTCCTGTCTACATGTTTATAGAATCACACTAAACACAGTACCTGTCCTGTCTACATGTTTATAGAATCACACTAAACACAGTACCTGTCCTGTCTACATGTTTATAGAATCACACTAAACACAGTACCTGTCCTGTCTACATGTTTATAGAATCACACTAAACACAGTACCTGTCCTGTCTACATGTTTATAGAATCACACTAAACACAGTACCTGTCCTGTCTACATGTTTATAGAATCACACTAAACACAGTACCTGTCCTGTCTACATGTTTATAGAATCACACTAAACACAGTACCTGTCCTGTCTACATGTTTATAGAATCACACTAAACACAGTACCTGTCCTGTCTACATGTTTATAGAATCACACTAAACACAGTACCTGTCCTGTCTACATGTTTATAGAATCACACTAAACACAGTACCTGTCCTGTCTACATGTTTATAGAATCACACTAAACACAGTACCTGTCCTGTCTACATGTTTATAGAATCACACTAAACACAGTACCTGTCCTGTCTACATGTTTATAGAATCACACTAAACACAGTACCTGTCCTGTCTACATGTTTATAGAATCACACTAAACACAGTACCTGTCCTGTCTACATGTTTATAGAATCACACTAAACACAGTACCTGTCCTGTCTACATGTTTATAGAATCACACTAAACACAGTACCTGTCCTGTCTACATGTTTATAGAATCACACTAAACACAGTACCTGTCCTGTCTACATGTTTATAGAATCACACTAAACACAGTACCTGTCCTGTCTACATGTTTATAGAATCACACTAAACACAGTACCTGTCCTGTCTACATGTTTATAGAATCACACTAAACACAGTACCTGTCCTGTCTACATGTTTATAGAATCACACTAAACACAGTACCTGTCCTGTCTACATGTTTATAGAATCACACTAAACACAGTACCTGTCCTGTCTACATGTTTATAGAATCACACTAAACACAGTACCTGTCCTGTCTACATGTTTATAGAATCACACTAAACACAGTACCTGTCCTGTCTACATGTTTATAGAATCACACTAAACACAGTACCTGTCCTGTCTACATGTTTATAGAATCACACTAAACACAGTACCTGTCCTGTCTACATGTTTATAGAATCACACTAAACACAGTACCTGTCCTGTCTACATGTTTATAGAATCACACTAAACACAGTACCTGTCCTGTCTACATGTTTATAGAATCACACTGAACACAGTACCTGTCCTGTCTACATGTTTATAGAATCACACTAAACACAGTACCTGTCCTGCCTACATGTTTATAGAATCACACTAAACACAGTACCTGTCCTGTCTACATGTTTATAGAATCACACTAAACACAGTACCTGTCCTGTCTACATGTTTATAGAATCACACTAAACACAGTACCTGTCCTGTCTACATGTTTATAGAATCACACTAAACACAGTACCTGTCCTGTCTACATGTTTATAGAATCACACTAAACACAGTACCTGTCCTGCCTACATGTTTATAGAATCACACTAAACACAGTACCTGTCCTGCCTACATGTTTATAGAATCACACTAAACACAGTACCTGTCCTGTCTACATGTTTATAGAATCACACTAAACACAGTACCTGTCCTGTCTACATGTTTATAGAATCACACTAAACACAGTACCTGTCCTGTCTACATGTTTATAGAATCACACTAAACACAGTACCTGTCCTGTCTACATGTTTATAGAATCACACTAAACACAGTACCTGTCCTGTCTACATGTTTATAGAATCACACTAAACACAGTACCTGTCCTGTCTACATGTTTATAGAATCACACTAAACACAGTACCTGTCCTGTCTACATGTTTATAGAATCACACTAAACACAGTACCTGTCCTGTCTACATGTTTATAGAATCACACTAAACACAGTACCTGTCCTGTCTACATGTTTATAGAATCACACTAAACACAGTACCTGTCCTGTCTACATGTTTATAGAATCACACTAAACACAGTACCTGTCCGTCTACATGTTTATAGAATCACACTAAACACAGTACCTGTCCTGTCTACATGTTTATAGAATCACACTAAACACAGTACCTGTCCTGTCTACATGTTTATAGAATCACACTGAACACAGTACCTGTCCTGTCTACATGTTTATAGAATCACACTAAACACAGTACCTGTCCTGTCTACATGTTTATAGAATCACACTAAACACAGTACCTGTCCTGTCTACATGTTTATAGAATCACACTAAACACAGTACCTGTCCTGTCTACATGTTTATAGAATCACACTAAACACAGTACCTGTCCTGTCTACATGTTTATAGAATCACACTAAACACAGTACCTGTCCTGTCTACATGTTTATAGAATCACACTAAACACAGTACCTGTCCTGTCTACATGTTTATAGAATCACACTAAACACAGTACCTGTCCTGCCTACATGTTTATAGAATCACACTAAACACAGTACCTGTCCTGTCTACATGTTTATAGAATCACACTAAACACAGTACCTGTCCTGTCTACATGTTTATAGAATCACACTAAACACAGTACCTGTCCTGTCTACATGTTTATAGAATCACACTAAACACAGTACCTGTCCTGTCTACATGTTTATAGAATCACACTAAACACAGTACCTGTCCTGTCTACATGTTTATAGAATCACACTAAACACAGTACCTGTCCTGTCTACATGTTTATAGAATCACACTAAACACAGTACCTGTCCTGTCTACATGTTTATAGAATCACACTAAACACAGTACCTGTCCTGTCTACATGTTTATAGAATCACACTAAACACAGTACCTGTCCTGTCTACATGTTTATAGAATCACACTAAACACAGTACCTGTCCTGTCTACATGTTTATAGAATCACACTAAACACAGTACCTGTCCTGTCTACATGTTTATAGAATCACACTAAACACAGTACCTGTCCTGTCTACATGTTTATAGAATCACACTAAACACAGTACCTGTCCTGTCTACATGTTTATAGAATCACACTAAACACAGTACCTGTCCTGTCTACATGTTTATAGAATCACACTAAACACAGTACCTGTCCTGTCTACATGTTTATAGAATCACACTAAACACAGTACCTGTCCTGTCTACATGTTTATAGAATCACACTAAACACAGTACCTGTCCTGCCTACATGTTTATGGAATCACACTAAATACATTACCTGTCCTGTCTACATGTTTATAGAATCACACTAAACACAGTACCTGTCCTGTCTACATGTTTATAGAATCACACTAAACACAGTACCTGTCCTGTCTACATGTTTATAGAATCACACTAAACACAGTATCTGTCCTGTCTACATGTTTATAGAATCACACTAAACACAGTATCTGTCCTGTCTACATGTTTATAGAATCACACTAAACAGAGTACCTGTCCTGTCTACATGTTTATAGAATCACACTAAACACAGTACCTGTCCTGTCTACATGTTTATAGAATCACACTAAACACAGTACCTGTCCTGTCTACATGTTTATAGAATCACACTAAACACAGTACCTGTCCTGTCTACATGTTTATAGAATCACACTAAACACAGTACCTGTCCTGTCTACATGTTTATAGAATCACACTAAACACAGTACCTGTCCTGTCTACATGTTTATAGAATCACACTAAACACAACACCTGTCCTGTCTACATGTTTATGGAATCACACTAAATACATTACCTGTCCTGTCTACATGTTTATAGAATCACACTAAACACAGTACCTGTCCTGTCTACATGTTTATAGAATCACACTAAACACAGTACCTGTCCTGTCTACATGTTTATAGAATCACACTAAATACATTACCTGTCCTGTCTACATGTTTATAGAATCACACTAAACACAGTACCTGTCCTGTCTACATGTTTATAGAATCACACTAAACACAGTACCTGTCTACATGTTTATAGAATCACACTAAACACAGTACCTGTCCTGTCTACATGTTTATAGAATCACACTAAACACAGTACCTGTCCTGTCTACATGTTTATAGAATCACACTGAACACAGTACCTGTCCTGTCTACATGTTTATCGAATCACACTAAACACAGTACCTGTCCTGTCTACATGTTTATAGAATCACACTAAACACAGTACCTGTCCTGTCTACATGTTTATAGAATCACACTAAACAGAGTACCTGTCCTGTCTACATGTTTATAGAATCACACTAAACACAGTACCTGTCTACATGTTTATAGAATCACACTAAACACAGTACCTGTCCTGTCTACATGTTTATAGAATCACACTAAACACAGTACCTGTCCTGTCTACATGTTTATAGAATCACACTAAACACAGTACCTGTCCTGTCTACATGTTTATGGAATCACACTAAACACAGTACCTGTCCTGTCTACATGTTTATAGAATCACACTAAACACAGTACCTGTCCTGTCTACATGTTTATAGAATCACACTAAACACAGTACCTGTCCTGTCTACATGTTTATAGAATCACACTAAACACAGTACCTGTCCTGTCTACATGTTTATAGAATCACACTAAACACAGTACCTGTCCTGTCTACATGTTTATAGAATCACACTAAACACAGTACCTGTCCTGTCTACATGTTTATAGAATCACACTAAACACAGTACCTGTCTACATGTTTATAGAATCACACTAAACACAGTACCTGTCCTGTCTACATGTTTATGGAATCACACTAAACACAGTACCTGTCCTGTCTACATGTTTATAGAATCACACTAAACACAGTACCTGTCCTGTCTACATGTTTATAGAATCACACTAAACACAGTACCTGTCCTGTCTACATGTTTATAGAATCACACTAAACACAGTACCTGTCCTGTCTACATGTTTATAGAATCACACTAAACACAGTACCTGTCCTGTCTACATGTTTATAGAATCACACTAAACACAGTACCTGTCCTGTCTACATGTTTATAGAATCACACTAAACACAGTACCTGTCCTGTCTACATGTTTATAGAATCACACTAAACACAGTACCTGTCCTGTCTACATGTTTATGGAATCACACTAAACACAGTACCTGTCCTGTCTACATGTTTATAGAATCACACTGAACACAGTACCTGTCCTGTCTACATGTTTATAGAATCACACTAAACACAGTACCTGTCCTGTCTACATGTTTATAGAATCACACTAAACACAGTACCTGTCCTGTCTACATGTTTATAGAATCACACTAAACACAGTACCTGTCCTGTCTACATGTTTATAGAATCACACTAAACACAGTACCTGTCCTGTCTACATGTTTATGGAATCACACTAAACACAGTACCTGTCCTGTCTACATGTTTATAGAATCACACTGAACACAGTACCTGTCCTGTCTACATGTTTATAGAATCACACTAAACACAGTACCTGTCCTGCCTACATGTTTATAGAATCACACTAAACAGAGTACCTGTCCTGTCTACATGTTTATAGAATCACACTAAACACAGTACCTGTCTACATGTTTATAGAATCACACTAAACACAGTACCTGTCCTGTCTACATGTTTATAGAATCACACTAAACACAGTACCTGTCCTGTCTACATGTTTATAGAATCACACTGAACACAGTACCTGTCCTGCCTACATGTTTATGGAATCACACTAAACACAGTACCTGTCCTGCCTACATGTTTATAGAATCACACTAAACACAGTACCTGTCCTGTCTACATGTTTATAGAATCACACTAAACACAGTACCTGTCCTGTCTACATGTTTATAGAATCACACTAAACACAGTACCTGTCCTGTCTACATGTTTATAGAATCACACTAAACACAGTACCTGTCCTGTCTACCTGTTTATAGAATCACACTAAACACAGTACCTGTCCTGTCTACATGTTTATAGAATCACACTAAACACAGTACCTGTCCTGTCTACATGTTTATAGAATCACACTAAACACAGTACCTGTCTACATGTTTATAGAATCACACTAAACACAGTACCTGTCCTGCCTACATGTTTATAGAATCACACTAAACACAGTACCTGTCCTGTCTACATGTTTATAGAATCACACTAAACACAGTACCTGTCCTGCCTACATGTTTATAGAATCACACTAAATACATTACCTGTCCTGTCTACATGTTTATAGAATCACACTAAATACATTACCTGTCCTGTCTACATGTTTATAGAATCAAACTAAACACAGTACCTGTCTACATGTTTATAGAATCACACTAAACACAGTACCTGTCCTGTCTACATGTTTATAGAATCACACTAAACACAGTACCTGTCCTGTCTACATGTTTATAGAATCACACTGAACACAGTACCTGTCCTGTCTACATGTTTATAGAATCACACTAAACACAGTACCTGTCCTGCCTACATGTTTATAGAATCACACTAAACACAGTACCTGTCCTGTCTACATGTTTATAGAATCACACTAAACACAGTACCTGTCCTGTCTACATGTTTATAGAATCACACTAAACACAGTACCTGTCTACATGTTTATAGAATCACACTAAACACAGTACCTGTCCTGTCTACATGTTTATAGAATCACACTAAACACAGTATCTGTCCTGTCTACATGTTTATAGAATCACACTAAACACAGTACCTGTCCTGTCTACATGTTTATATAATCACACTAAACACAGTACCTGTCCTGTCTACATGTTTATAGAATCACACTAAACACAGTACCTGTCCTGTCTACATGTTTATAGAATCACACTAAACACAGTACCTGTCCTGTCTACATGTTTATAGAATCACACTAAACACAGTACCTGTCCTGTCTACATGTTTATAGAATCACACTAAACACAGTACCTGTCCTGTCTACATGTTTATAGAATCACACTAAACACAGTACCTGTCCTGTCTACATGTTTATAGAATCACACTAAACACAGTACCTGTCCTGTCTACATGTTTATAGAATCACACTAAACACAGTACCTGTCCTGTCTACATGTTTATAGAATCACACTAAACACAGTACCTGTCCTGTCTACATGTTTATAGAATCACACTAAACACAGTACCTGTCCTGTCTACCTGTTTATAGAATCACACTAAACACAGTACCTGTCTACATGTTTATAGAATCACACTAAACACAGTACCTCTCCTGTCTACATGTTTATAGAATCACACTAAACATGTGGACTAGATCTCCATGCGGTGTCCAGAAAACCTAGCTACCCATCTCTCCACAGTGTAGATATACCGTAGGGTTGTGTCCTAAATGGCCCCCTATTCAACTATGGGCCCTGGTCAACAGCCCTGGTCAACAGCCCTGGTCAACAGCCCTGGTCAGCAGCCCTGGTCAGCAGCCCTGGCCAGCAGCCCTGGTCAGCAGCCCTGGCCAGCAGCCCTGGTCAGCAGCCCTGGTCAGCAGCCCTGGTCAACAGCCCTGGTCAACAGCCCTGGTCAGCAGCCCTGGTCAGCAGCTCTGGCCAGCAGCCCTGGTCAGCAGCCCTGGTCAGCAGCCCTGGTCAGCAGCCCTGGTCAGCAGTAGGGGAATAGGGTTCCATTTGGGACTCAACCACAGTATTCCTTCCAGGTTACACCATGAAATGCCCCTCTAGCTGAACCATCCAGAGACCTGTGATGTTGAGCCAGTACAGGTGAATTAACCAGGCTTACCCCCCTAGCCTGCTACGACTGCCCTCCAGCCTGCTAACCCCCACCCTCTGATCCTTTTCAGAATATTAGCTTAATGGTTGCGGAGGGTTTTTTGCTGAACGGGGAACAAGGAGGTTTGGTTTACAGTGTTGGAACACACACACACACACACACACACACACACACACACACACACACACACACACACAGTGTTGGACCTCGGTATCTCAGCAGGTTGGCTCTGAAGTTTGTTGGATTAATTAGTGCAGAGAAACACTCCTTCCGCCGTCTTCTTGGCAGTTACAACAGGACCTGGCATTACATAAAGAGCCAACAGACACAGCCACCGGGATGGGAGGGAGGGTGTGAGAGAGGGAAGGAGGGGGGAGAGAGAGAGAGAGAGACAGACTGAGGGGCCAGAGGTAGGGAGAGAGGGAGAGAGCAGACAAGCCTGACTAATTCCCAGCAGTAGGAGATAGAAGACATACAAGTGGTTTGCCTCCCTTTGAGAGCTCATTTCAATCATTTATCAATACCTTCCTCTGTTAAAGCTGGCAAAGTTCTACCTCTGATCTCTCTCCCTCTCTCCCTCTCAATCTATCCTCTCTCTCTCTCCCACCCTCTCTCTCCCGCCCTCTCTCTCCCGCCCTTCTCTCTCCCGCCCTCTCACCTCTCCTCCTGCGTGGAACTGTCATCAGCCAAGGTTTAAGAATAAAGGTTTTTGTAAACTTGAAAAATCTACCCTCTCCCTCTCCCTTTTTACACCGGGACTTTCAAGGTCTTGATAATAAACCCATGGTTCTGTTAGTATAACGCCTGTCTGTCTATCTGCCTGTCTGTTGCCCTGTCTCTGTCTGCCGGCCTGTCTGTCTGTCTCTGTCTGTTGGCCTGTCTGTCTGTTGGCCTGCCTGTCTGTTGGCCTGCCTGTCTGTAGGTCTGTCTGTCTGTTGGCCTCTATTGGCCTGTTTTTCTGTTGGCCCGCCTGTCTGTTGGTCTGTCTGTTGGCCTGTCTGTCTGTTGGCCCGCCTGTCTGTTGGCCTGCCTGTCTGTAGGTCTGTCTGTCTGTTGGCCTCTATTGGCCTGTTTTTCTGTTGGCCCGCCTGTCTGTTGGCCTGTCTGTTGGCCTGTCTGTTGGCCTGTCTGTCTGTTGGCCCACCTGTCTGTTGGCCTGTCTGTTGTCCCGTCTGTCTGTTGGCCTGTCTGTTGTCCTGTCTGTCTGTTGTCCCATCTGTCTGTTGTCCCGTCTGTCTGTTGGCCTGTCTGTTGTCCCGTCTGTCTGTTGGCCTGTCTGTTGTCCTGTCTGTCTGTTGTCCCATCTGTCTGTTGTCCCGTCTGTCTGTTGGCCTGTCTGTTGTCCCGTCTGTCTGTTGTCCCATCTGTCTGTTGTCCCGTCTGTCTGTTGGCCTGTCTGTTGGTCTGTCTGTTGTCCCGTCTGTCTGTTGGCCTGTCTGTTGTCCCGTCTGTCTGTTGTCCCATCTGTCTGTTGTCCCGTCTGTCTGTTGGCCTGTCTGTTGGTCTGTCTGTTGTCCCATCTGTCTGTTGGCCTGTCTGTTGGCCTGTCTGTTGGCCTGTCTGTTGGCCTGTCTGTTGGCCTGTCTGTTGTCCCATCTGTCTGTTGGCCTGTCTGTTGTCCCGTCTGTCTGTTGGCTGAATGTAAACCTATCCACCTCATTTTCTAACGTTGCCATGGGCACAGCCAAACAACGGAAGTGATGGATTCGACTTCAGCTTTACTTCCCTACTGCAGTGCGCAAACTTGCCAGAGTAAATTATGTAAAAGAGTCCATTTATAGAGTTTAAAAGCCAAGTTAACAAGTATAAGGGTAATTTAATATTTATTTAATTCAAGTTCGATAACGTTAGCTAGGCTTACAAGAAAGCTAGTTCTGTTGTGATTATAACATTAGTGGTATCAGGGTTAAGGCCCAGGCCATCCACCAAGCCAATAACTATATAATGATAACTATAGGTTATATAACTATAATGATAACTATAGGTTATATAACTATAATGATAACTATAGGTTATATAACTATAATGATAACTATAGGTTATATAATGATAACTATAGGTTATATAACTATAATGATAACTATAGGTTATATAACTATAATGATAACTATAGGTTATATAACTATAATGATAACTATAGGTTATATAACTATAATGATAACTATAGGTTATATAACTATAATGATAACTATAGGTTATATAACTATAATGATAACTATAGGTTATATAACTATAATGATAACTATAGGTTATATAACTATAATGATAACTATAGGTTATATAACTATAATGATAACTATAGGTTATATAATGATAACTATAGGTTATATAATGATAACTATAGGTTATATAACTATAATGATAACTATAGGTTATATAATGATAACTATAGGTTATATAACTATAATGATAAACTATAGGTTATATAATGATAACTATAGGTTATATAACTATAATGATAACTATAGGTTATATAATGATAACTATAGGTTATATAACTATAATGATAACTATAGGTTATATAATGATAACTATAGGTTATATAACTATAATGATAACTATAGGTTATATAATGATAACTATAGGTTATATAACTATAATGATAACTATAGGTTATATAATGATAACTATAGGTTATATAACTATAATGATAACTATAGGTTATATAACTATAATGATAACTATAGGTTATATAACTATAATGATAACTATAGGTTATATAATGATAACTATAGGTTATATAATGATTTTATATAGACCCGTTTGGGTCTATTCTGGACAGTTTAGAAGGTCCAGAAAGGTACATTAGCAGGTCACTCATATGGTGTATGTTGTCTGGATGTAGCCTATCGGTGTTAAGATAGATCTACTATAGGCTTCTCCTTTCCAACTCCCCTCCGTTCCTAAAGCTGTAGCCTATCGGTGTTAAGATAGACCTACTATAGGCTTCTCCTTTCCAACTCCCCTCCGTTCCTAAAGCTGTAGCCTATCGGTGTTAAGATAGACCTACTATAGGCTTCTCCTTTCCAACTCCCCTCCGTTCCTAAAGCTGTAGCCTATCGGTGTTAAGATAGATCTACTATAGGCTTCTCCTTTCCAACTCCCCGCCCGTTCCTAAAGCTGTAGCCTATCGGTGTTAAGATAGACCTACTATAGGCTTCTCCTTTCCAACTCCCCTCCGTTCCTAAAGCTGTAGCCTATCGGTGTTAAGATAGACCTACTATAGGCTTCTCCTTTCCAACTCCCCGCCCGTTCCTCAACTCCCCGCCCGTTCCTCAACTCCCCGTCCGTTCCTCAACTCCCCGTCCGTTCCTCAACTCCCCGCCCGTTCCTCAACTCCCCGCCCGTTCCTCAACTCCCCGCCTGTTCCTCAACTCCCCGCCCGTTCCTCAACTCCCCGCCCGTTCCTCAACTCCCCGCCCGTTCCTCAACTCCCCGCCCGTTCCTCAACTCCCCGCCCGTTCCTCAACTCCCCGTCCGTTCCCCAACTCCCCGCCCGTTCCTCAACTCCCTGCCCGTTCCTCAACTCCCCGCCCGTTCCTCAACTCCCCGTCCGTTCCTCAACTCCCCGCCCGTTCCTCAACTCCCCGTCTGTTCCTCAACTCCCCGTCCGTTCCTCAACTCCCCGCCCGTTCCTCAACTCCCCGCCCGTTCCTCAACTCCCCGTCCGTTCCTCAACTCCCCGCCCGTTCCTCAACTCCCCGCCCGTTCCTCAACTCCCCGTCCGTTCCTAATGCTGTTGCCTATTTCTCATTCAGCAAGTAAGAGCAAGAGTTCATCTCTCCTCCAATAGGCTGTTAGTGGGCTAAAGAAAATCAGTCAGAACTAAGTGCCCAACAAGCTTTTGTAGTCTGGCTTTTCCTGGGACTCATCAGGTTTTAGAGGAATATCCGTGGCAGCGGAGAGGCCAGGTGTGTAGTTGCGCAACAGAACAGGTTGGAGATGTAGCCTTCTGGTTAGAAGCGTATGCATATTAGCCTATAATTAATAAACTCAATGTCAGGCTTCGTACTGCAGTAAATAAACTCAGCAAAAAAAGAAACATCCTCTCACTGTCAACTGCGTTTATTTTCAGAAAACTTAATGTGTAAATATTTGTATGAACATAACAAGATTAAACAACTGAGACATAAACTGAACAAGTTCCACAGACATGTGACTAACAGAAATGGAATAATGTGTCCCTGAACAAAGGGGGGGTTCAAAATCAAAAGTAACAGTCAGTATCTGGTGTGGCCACCAGCTGCATTAAGTACTGCAGTGCATCTTCTCCTCATGGACTGCACCAGATTTGCCAGTTCTAGCTGTGAGATGTTACCCCACTCTTCCACCAAGGCACCTGCAAATTCCCGGACATTTCTGGGGGGAATGGCTCTAGCCCTCACCCTCTGATCCAACGGGTCCCAGACTTACTCAATGGGATTGAGATCCGGGCTCTTCGCTGGCCATGGCCAAACACTGACATTCCTGTCTTGCAGGAAATCACGCACAGAACGAGCAGTATGGCTGGTGGCATTGTCATGCTGGAGGGTCATGTCAGGATGAGCCTGCAGGAAGGGTACCACGAGGGAGGAGGATGTCTTCCCTGTAACGCACAACGTTGAGATTGCCTGCAATGACAACAAGCTCAGTCCGATGATGCTGTGACACGCCGCCACAGACCATGACGGACCCTCCGCCTCCAAATCGATCCCGCTCCAGAGTACAGGCCTCGTTGTAACACTCATTCCTACAACGATAAACGGGAATCCGACCATCACCCCTGGTGAGACAAAACCGCGACTCGTCAATGAAGAGCACTTTTTGCCAGTCCTGTCAGGTCCAGCGACGGTGGGGTTGTGCCCATAGGCGACGTTGTTGCCGGTGATTTCTGGTGAGGACCTGCCTTACAACCGGCATACAAGCCTTCAGTCCAGCCTCTCTCAGCCTATTGCGGACAGTCTGAGCACTGATGCACTGACCTGTCCCGCAGGTATGATGTTCGGATGTACCGATCCTGTGCAGGTGTTGTTACACGTGGTCTGCCACTGCAAGGACGATCGGCTGTCAATCCTGTCTCCCTGTAGCGCTGTCTTAGGCGTCTCACAGTACGGACATTGCAATGTATTGCCCTGGCCACATCTGCAGTCCTCATGCCTCCTTGCAGCATGCCTAAGGCACATTCACGCAGATGAGCAGGGACCCTGGGCATCTTTCTTTTGGCGTTTTTCAGATTCAGTGGAAAGGCCTCTTTAGTGTCCTAAGCTTTCATAACTGTGACCTTAATTGCCTACCGTCTGTAAGCTTTTAGTGTCTTAACGACCGTTCCACAGGTGCATGTTCATTAATTGTTTATGGTTCATTGAACAAGCATGGGAAACAGTGGTTAAACCCTTTACAATGAAGATCTGTGAACTTCTTTGGATTTTTACGAATTATCTTTGAAAGACAGGGTCCTGAAAAAGGGATGTTTCTTTTTTTGCTGAGTTTATATCCAGTCAATTTACACAGAAAAAAAGTTGGTCAGATAAGGAAATCATAGGTACACTAGGTCTACCTATTCACTCGGCTACAACGATACAATGTAATGTAGAATATTATTATTGTTTTCAAGTGAGTACAAAACTCTAGTCTAGGCTGTAAACGGCACTGAATAGCCTATGTCATTTGAATAGCTGCTCAAAAGCCTGCCGTTTTGAATGCATGTTCATTTAGAAATAACTTCATCTAACCTGCCTGATTGGTCAACCATTTGGATCAGTTATGCATTTCTTTTTTCTCTGCAGTTTAGCCTACAAGTTCCAGACACATCAGCAGGCCGGTAATATGGTGTATCAGCAGGCCAGTAATATGGTGTATCAGCAGGCCAGTAATATGGTGTATCAGCAGGCCGGTAATATGGTGTATCAGCAGGCCAGTAATATGGTGTATCAGCAGGCCAGTAATATGGTGTATCAGCAGGCCAGTAATATGGTGTATCAGCAGGCCGGTAATATGGTGTATCAGCAGGCCAGTAATATGGTGTATCAGCAGGCCAGTAATATGGTGTATCAACAGGCCAGTAATATGGTGTATCAACAGGCCAGTAATATGGTGTATCAGCAGGCCAGTAATATGGTGTATCAGCTAACAGAAACATGCTAATGCAGGGATTTCTAGTGGTACCATATGATAATATGATAACATGATAATATGATAATACGTGAGCGCGGAGGAAGTTGTATGCTGGGGGGGGGGAACAGCTAGCAGGGGGATTGTTGTTAGTTGTGACTGTACGTGACACATTTCCTTTTAGTGTGGTATTATGTTCCTATCTCTCTCCTCTTATCTCTACCATGTCTCCTTGACAGCTGAGGGATGTTTTGACAAGTTCTCCTCTACCACCTGTTGACTAATGTCTGACAGAATGGTGTGTGTGTGGTGTGTGTGTGGTGTGTGTATGTGGTATACAGAGCAGCGCAGCACCAAGCAGCATGCCTTGGATTGCGTGACCTGTGAAAATTCCCATAGGGCCATTCTGCCTGTCACAGGAAGTGCAGGGCTCGGTGTGATTGTGGTCCAGATATAATCAGAGAGGGTCACATCAGTGTGTGGTGTGAGAGAGACCGAGACCAACGCAGCCATTCAGTATCTGCTATAGTTCATTTCCTCTGCTGATGGGGTCAGACAGGTAGTTGAATGTGGTTTGTACTTCTCTCTCAAGAGAAGTTCCCTGTCACCTATTCGTAGCCATAACCCAATGTGAAACTAGCCAGAACTGTGCTAACATCAGGATAGCTTTATTATCCCCTACTTATATGTCATGTCTCTGCCCATCCGTCTTTACAAGGATAATGATCGCGACAGTGTTTTGAAGAGTGACCGTTAGTGAGATATCTTCATCTAGCTGTGTCAGAGACAGCTAGCGATGCCAGAGACAGCTAGCGATGCCAGAGACGGAGACAGCTAGCGATGCCAGAGACGGAGACAGCTAGCGATGTCAGAGACGGAGACAGCTAGCGATGTCAGAGACGGAGACAGCTAGCGATATCAGAGACGGAGACAGCTAGCGATGTCAGAGACGGAGACAGCTAGCGATGTCAGAGACGGAGACAGCTAGCAATGCCAGAGACGGAGACAGCTAGCGATGTCAGAGACGGAGACAGCTAGCGATGCCAGAGACGGAGACAGCTAGCGATGCCAGAGACGGAGACAGCTAGCGATGTCAGAGACGGAGACAGCTAGCGATGCCAGAGACGGAGACAGCTAGCGATGCCAGAGACGGAGACAGCTAACGATGCCAGAGACGGAGACAGCTAGCGATGTCAGAGACAGAGACAGCTAGCTATGCCAGAGACGGAGACAGCTAGCGATGCCAGAGACAGAGACAGCTAGCGATGCCAGAGACGGAGACAGCTAGCGATGCCAGAGACGGAGACAACTAGCAATGTCAGAGACGGAGACAGCTAGCGATGCCAGAGACGGAGACAGCTAGCGATGCCAGAGACAGCTAGCATTGAAAGAGACTATTCCCTACTGTATTTAGTGCACAAAAAAAACATAGGGCTCTGGTATAAAGTAGTGCACTACATAGGGCTCTGGTATAAAGTAGTGTGCTACATAGGGCTCTGGTATAAAGTAGTGCGCTACATAGGGCTCTGGTATAAAGTAGTGCACTACATAGGGCTCTGGTATAAAGTAGTGCGCTACATAGGGCTCTGGTATAAAGTAGTGCACTACATAGGGCTCTGGTATAAAGTAGTGCGTTACATAGGGCTCTGGTATAAAGTAGTGCACTACATAGGACTCTGGTATAAAGTAGTGCGCTACATAGGGCTCTGGTATAAAGTAGTGCGCTACATAGGGCTCTGGTATAAAGTAGTGCGCTACATAGGGCTCTGGTATAAAGTAGTGCGCTACATGGGACTCTGGTATAAAGTAGTGCGCTACATAGGACTCTGGTATAAAGTAGTGCGCTACATAGGGCTCTGGTATAAAGTAGTGCGCTACATAGGGCTCTGGTATAAAGTAGTGCGCTACATAGGGCTCTGGTATAAAGTAGTGCGCTACATAGGGCTCTGGTATAAAGTAGTGCACTACATAGGGAATAGGATGCCATTTGGGTCACAGGCTCTGTCTATTTGTATTGTCATGGATGGAACTTCTTCATTGGGACGAGGCCGTGGGAAATACCGACACGTTTGACACAGGCCTTGTTCCCTCCCTGTCAGAAAAGAAACAGAGGGTTGAAATGAATGAAAAGTATGGTGATGGTGGGGTTCTTTCAGAGTCGCCTTGAATCAGCCCGTCGCCTGGCTAATTCACTTTGATGTGGAAAATAAACTCATTTTATTACAGCCAAGGCTACAGTAATTAGCACCCACAGACTTTCATGTTGGTAGAAAGGGAGAGAGAAAGAGGGAGGGGGGGCGAGAGAGAGGGAGAAAGAGATGGGGGGTGAGAGAGGGGGGTCGAGAGAGGGGGGGTGAGAGAGGGGGGGGCGAGAGAGAGAGAGAAAGAGATGGGGGGTGAGAGAGGGGGAGAAAGAGAGGGGGGGGCGAGAGAGAGGGAGAAAGAGATGGGGGGTGAGAGAGGGGGGGCGAGAGAGGGGGGCGAGAGAGAGGGAGAAAGAGAGGGGGGCGAGAGAGAGGGAGAAAGAGAGGGGGGGCGAGAGAGAGGGAGAAAGAGAGGGGGAGCGAGAGAGGAAGAAAGAGAGAGGGGGGCGAGAGAGAGGGAGAAAGAGAGAGAGGGAGAAAGAGAGAGAGGGGGGGCGAGAGAGAGGGAGAAAGAGAGAGAGGGGGGGGCGAGAGAGTGGGAGAAAGAGAGAGGGGGGGCGAGAGAGAGGGAGAAAGAGAGGGGGGGCGATAGAGAGGGAGAAAGGGGGGGGCCGAGAGAGAGGGAGAAAGAGAGGGGGGCGAGAGAGAGGGAGAAAGAGAGAGAGGGAGAAAGAGAGAGGGGGGGGCAAGAGAGAGGGAGAAAGAGAGGGGGGGCGGGAGAGAGGGAGAAAGAGAGGGGGCGAGAGAGAGGGAGAAAGAGAGGGGGGCGAGAAGAGAGGGAGAAAGAGAGGGGGGCGAGAGAGAGAGGGAGAGGAGAAAGAGAGAGAGGGAGAAAGAGAGGGGGCGAGAGAGAGAGGGAGAAAGAGAGATGTTTCAACGCCTTACTGTCCAATGCCCAAATGAAGTGATTCTTCAGACGCCAGATTCATAGAAAGACTTGGTTTATCTGTTCTCTCCTTAATGTGTTATATAAAATGAATTGTGACAACAGGGCCCCAGTTCACACCAGGTGGTGCAGTGTTCTCACTGTTTATTTTAGAGACACAATGAACAGTGTTTGCATAAGCATAAAATTACTGAGGTGCTATGCCAGGCTGTGTGTGTGTGGTGTGTGTGTGTGTGTGTGTGTGTGTGTGTGTGTGTGTGTGTGTGTGTGTGTGTGTGTGTGTGTGTGTGTGTGTGTGTGTGTGTGTGTGTGTGTGTGTGAGGGGGGTTTACAGTGCCACAAGGATTCACAGGCATGAATGAGTCCCCGTTGGTATCTGTGAAATCAAGATGGCACCAGTGATTCCCATTCAATATGTTTAATGTGTTCGCCTCACACAATAGTTTTTCTGTTCTGATGTTTGAATAATGATTGTTAATTTGTCCAAGATTGAGCGGTAGGGATTAAAACCTACAGAACAGAGACAGTTGTCCACTTGTCTGTTTACTGTATTCAAGCTGTACATAACATCAGAAGGCCAGTGTCAGGGGACATGAAGTAAAGAGAATCATTGTAGGCCTGGTACATCCTGACTGATATGTCACACTATAGACAGATGTCCCTGACATCCTGCTTTTAGAGGACCAGAGGACACAGGCATCAGAGATGGAGGAGAAACAAGTCTCCTCCTCTCTCTCTGTCTCTGTCCTCTCTCTCTCTCTCTCTCTCTCTCTCTCTCTCTGCCTCTCTGTCTCTCTCTCTCTCTCTCTCTCTCTGTCTCTGTCTCTGTCTCTCTCTCTGTCTCTGTCTCTCTCTCTCTCTCTCTCTGCCTCTCTGTCTCTGTCCTCTCTCTCTCTCTCTCTCTCTGTCTCTGTCTCTGTCTCTGTCTCTGTCTCTCTCTCTCTCTGTCTCTGTCTCTCTCTCTCTCTCTCTCTCTCTGTCTCTGTCTCTCTCTCTCTCTCTCTCTCTCTCGCTCTGCCTCTCTCTCTCTCTCTCTCTCTCTCTCTCTCTCTCTCTCTCTGTCTCTCTCTCTGTCTCTCTCTCGGTCTCTCTCTCTCTCTCTCTCTCTCTCTCTCCTCTCTCTCTCTCTCTCTCTCTCTCTCTCTCTCTCTCTCTCTCCTAACCCAGGGAGTGAGGCAGGCAGCTTGTCAACAGCATGTTCTCAGACCACACATGGTTTATTTACACCCAGGCTGTATTAGACAGGGAGTTGTGGTAATCGTAAGCCAGAGTTTTTTTTAACGGCTAAAAACACAAACTGATACACCTACAAAAGGGCCTTGGGAATGTGAGTGTGAATCCAGCTGGCTCTGTGGACTGGAGAAGGCCCCAGCCCCACCACCACCACACCTAGCGGCTGGGCCTTCCCCTCTGCCTCCACTGGCTGGCATCTCCCTGTGGTTATTAGCCCTGAATGCGCTCATTTAGAGACAGACGCTGGCAAACACCGAAACCTGGGGCAGATTTTTGTAAACGTCACTTGGTTGGTTGGTGCCCCCCTCTCCTCAGTGTTCTTCCCCGAATCAGACAGCGGCGGGCGGGCTTCATTCGGGGGAAGAGGGTTGCCTGTTTGGTTGTTCTAACGCGTACCGTAATTCCACTGAGGCGTTGCTCAGATAATGAATAATCAGACCGTCGGGAGGTCTGGCGAAAGCTAATGTTGTGGAATTAGCCTGTGGGTTTTTTGCCAGCTATCCCCCCCCTCCTACCCCTCCATCTCTCCCCTCCTCCTCTCTCAGAACATTCCTTCGGACTGAATGAGAACCAGTTTCCTGGACAAGCACCAATTGAGGCCGTTCTTCTTCTCTGCTCTTTGAAAGACCAAATCAGTGCTGAGCTACTTTTCTTCTTCTAAACCCGGTCTGAGTGAGTTTCTCATGACTTCCTATCTCATCCAGAAGAAGAAGAAGTGGGGAGCCCCTCTTTCCCATTCTATCTCTCTTCTCTCCTCTCTATCGCTCTCATCCATTTCTCTCTCTCTCTCTGTATCTCTCTCTCTCTCTCTTCATCTCTCTCTCTCTCTTACCCCTCTCTCTGTCTTCTCTCCTCTCTTTGTCCTCTCTTTACCTCTCTCTCGTTATCTCTCTCTCCACTCTTTTCTCTCTCTCTGTCTTTCTCTCTCTCTCTCTCTCTCTCTCTCTCATCTCTCTCTCTCTCTCTCCTCTCCATGTCCCTCTATCTCTATCTCTCTCTTCTCTTCTCTCTCTGTCCTCCATTTTTTTCTCTCTCTCACTCTCTCTTCTCTCTCTCTGTCGTCTCTCTTCTATTTGTCCTCTCTTATCTCTTATCTCTCTCTCTTCTCTTTCCTCTCTTCTTTCTGTCCTCTCACTCTCTCTCTCGTTATCTCTCTCCCTTTTCTCTTTCCTCTCTCTCTCTGTCCTCTATCGTTCTCTCTCTTCACTCTCTCTCTCTCTATCCCTCTCTCTCTCTCTCTCTCTCTCTCTCTCTCTCTCTCTCTCTCTCTCTCTCTCTCTCGTCCTCTTTCTCTCTCTCTCTGTCCTCTTTCCTCTCTCTCTCTGTCCTCTCTCTCGCTCACTCTCTCTTGACCTATCTATCTATCTATCTATCTATCTATCTATCGATCTATCTATCTATCTATCTAATCTATCTATCTATCTATCTATCTATCTATCTATCTATCTATGCATCTCTCTCTCTCTTTCCTCTCTTTATCTCTCTTCTCGCTCTCTATCTCTGTCTGTCCTTTCTCTCTTTCTCTGTACCCTTTCTCTCTCGCTCTCTCTCTCTGTACCCTCTCTTTCTCTCTCTCTTTGTCCCTTCCCCTCTCTCTCTCACCCTCTCTCTCTCTCTCTCTCTCTCTCATAAAATGTTCCCCTCTTGCTGAAAGCTTCCTTGGTCCTGTGCAATGCTTCTAAAGAGAAGGCTCCGTCTCCTCCTGAGAGGTTAGTGGGGCTAACAGAAGATGTGAGGCATGTGAGTGTGAAGAGAGAACAGATGTTGAAGGATAGAGGGAGGGAAGAATAGAGAGAGGTTAAACAGACAGAGGAGGGGAATAAAGATCAATAGCAGGTTCTCTGGCCTATCTGTTTGATCCGCAGGTGGACTAGATCAATCTGGCTCATACCAGATTATTTCCCTCAGTAAAACTGATTGTAAAACAGAACCCTGTGAAGCTGGAAGAGACCGTCGTTCTAAAGAAAACTGTTTAAAACAGATCATTGTTGATCTGGATTCTAGAATCTTGTTGTTGGAAGAGTTGCTCATTTCATTTCATTATGGCTCCCTGCTCAAACTGCTCTCATGACATCAATAGCAGGCCTGATTGAATACCACGGCCAAACCCACAGTGTACCAATGCCATTTTTATAATGAAGCTGAATTTATAATACACTCAGTGGCCAGTAGGTACAGACCACCTTTTGCCTCCAGAAGCCTGAGTTCTTCAGGGCATGGAAACATTGGCATCAAGGGAAAACATTCCCCACACCATTACATCACCGCCACCGGCCTGTGCCGTTGACACCAAGCAGGATGGGTCCATGGACTCATGCTGTTTACGCCAAATCCTGACTCTGCCATCAGCATGACCAAACAGGAACCAGGATGTTTTTCTACTCCTCAGTGGTCCAGTGTTGGTGATGGCGTGCCCACTGGAGCGGCTTCTCCTTGTTTTTAGCTGATAGGAGTGGAACCAGGTGTGGTCGTCTGCTGCAATAGCCACTCCGTGACAAGGACCGATGAGTTGTGTGTTTCTGAGATGCCGTTCTGCACACCACTGTTGTTCTGCTCTGTTGTTTTCCTGTGGCCCACCTGTTAGCTTGCACCCTTCTTGCTCTTCTCATTCAACCTCTCAACAACAAGCTGTGTTTATCCACAGGACTGCCCCTAACAGGATATTTTTTCTCTGTAAACCCTAGACACTACCGAGCGTAAAAAAGCCCAGGAGGCTGTTTCTGAGAGACTGGAACAGGTGCATCTGGCACCGACGTTCATACCGCGCTCAAAGTCGCTCAGGTCACTAGTTTTGCCCATTCTAACGTTCAGTCCAACAGTAACTGAATGCCTCGCTGCCTGTCTGCCTGCTTCATATAACAAGCCACGGTCACCTGACTCACTGTCTGTAGGAGCGATCCATTTTCGTGAACGTGGTGATGTACCTAATAAACTGTCCGCTGAGTGTACATTACAGTAGATGATAAACATGTAAAACCTCAGAAGTGATTTACTTCCTGAAGACCAGGAACCAGCTGAGCTACGCCTCACCTATTCATCTGAGACTTCGTCCCAATCGCCACCCTATAGGCACCTGATCAAAAGTAGTGCACTATACAGGGAATAGGGTGTCATTTGAGACACACAATGAGTGAGGGTAGAGTATACACCAGACAACACAATGATCCAAACGACTGCATGCTGTAGGTTCTCACCATGAACCATATCTCTGACACAGTGTGACCCCCCCCCAGACAACACAATGATCCAAACGACTGCATGCTGTATGTTCTCACCATGAACCATATCTCTGACACAGTGTCCCCCCCCCCCCAGACAACACAATGATCCGAACGACTGCATGCTGTATGTTCTCACCATGAACCATATCTCTGACACAGTGTCCCCCCCCCCCAGACAACACAATGATCCGAACGACTGCATGCTGTATGTTCTCACCATGAACCATATCTCTGACACAGTGTGACCCCCCCCAGACAACACAATGATCCAAACGACTGCATGCTGTATGTTCTCACCATGAACCATATCTCTGACAGTGTCCCCCCCCAGACAACAAGCTGGCCTCTCTCTGATGTGATTCGCTAAAAGCCACAAACTCTTAGTGAGATGATTTACTGTTCTCCGATTTCACTCCAAAACAACACGTCGTTTTTTTATTTTAATCAACACAATCTCTCTGTACCAAACCTTGAGTTAATAGATGTATTTTATGATGAATGTTGCACCCTACCAATCCCCCATCACCCTCCCTATTCCCACACGTTTTATAGTAGAGTAAAGGTTTCATTATAAGAGAGGTTCAACCGAGGACCAGGCCAGTTTTCACCCCGTGTTGTTTCACACCAGTAAAACACCTCGGACTCAAGTCAAATGATTTGCCAAGGCTTAACTTCTACTTCTGGGTTTACTGGTATTTGTTACCATGGGAGATTAATGGCCGACTGTTCTCTCTAAAGAGATACCATATGGTACCATGGGAAGAGATCATGGGAGACCTACAGTCTGCTGTTCTCTCTAAAGAGATACCATATGGTACCATGGGAAGAGATCATGGGAGACCTACAGTCTGCTGTTCTCTCTAAAGAGATACCATATGGTACCATGGGAAGAGATCATGGGAGACCTACAGTCTGCTGTTCTCTCTAAAGAGATACCATATGGTACCATGGGAAGAGATCATGGGAGACCTACAGTCTGCTGTTCTCTCTAAAGAGATACCATATGGTACCATGGGAAGAGATCATGGGAGACCTACAGTCTGCTGTTCTCTCTAAAGAGATACCATATGGGTGTATGATTTCCTAGACTGTAACCTACAGTATATACTTCCACCGACAAATATATAGCCAAATATATAGCCAGGTTTACCTGGGAGAGCTAGTTCAAATCTACCAAACATGCTGCAAGAAATGAGCTGCTACATATTGTTGAAGTTTTCAAGGTCTGTTGTTGAACTCTGTTGTTGGCATTCCAGCATGAACTGGACCTACACTACACTAGACCTACACTACACTAGACCTACACTACACTAGATCTACACTACACTAGACCTACACTACACTAGATCTACACTACACTAGACCTACACTACACTAGATCTACACTACACTAGATCTACACTACACTAGACCTACACTACACTAGACCTACACTACACGAGATCTACACTACACTAGATCTACACTACACTAGACCTACACTACACTAGACCTACACTACACTAGATCTACACTACACTACACTAGACCTACACTACACTAGATCTACACTACACTAGACCTACACTACACTAGACCTACACTACACTAGACCTACACTACACTACACTGGATCTACACTACACTAGACCTACACTACACTAGACCTACACTACACTAGACCTACACTACACTAGACCTACACTACACTACACTAGACCTACACTACACTAGATCTACACTACACTAAATCTACACTACACTAGACCTACACTACACTAGACCTACACTACACTAGATCTACACTACACTAGACCTACACTAAACTAGATCTACACTACACTAGACCTACACTACACTAGATCTACACTACACTAGATCTACACTACACTAGACCTACACTACACTAGATCTACACTACACTAGACCTACACTACACTAGACCTACATGGATTGGTTGCATCCATGCACTTTGGCTGTTGGGTGAGGTCTGTCTTTCAGTGTCAGTCAAGGGAGTATGGCAAGCAGGCAGGCAGAGAGGCAGGCAGAGAGGCAGGCAGAGAGGCAGGCAGAGAGACAGGTAGGCAAGCAGGCAGGCAGGCAGATAGGCAGGCAGAGAGGCAGGTAGGCAGGCAGAGAGGCAGGCAGGCAGGCAGGCAGGTAGGCAGGCAGAGAGGCAGGTAGGCAGGCAGAGAGGCAGGCAGGCAGGCAGAGAGGCAGGCAGGCAGAGAGAGAAGCAGGCAGATAGACAGGCAGGCAGGCAGGCAGGCAGGCAGGCAGGCAGGCAGGCAGGCAGGCAGGCAGGCAGGAATACAGGCATGCAGGCATGCAGATTGTGTTTAAATAGCAGCCTCCTCTCTGGACTGCATTGCAGAGGGAGTAGAGTGAGTGATACATATGCCTTTGTTTGTCAGTGTTGGCATCTCATGCACCCAAGTCCCTACCCTCAGATCTACTGCCAGGGACCCTTAATTGGCACAGAAGTAGGAGAGGGGGAGGGGAGAGGAGGAGGGGAGGAGGGGAGAGGAGGAGGGGTAGCCTTTGTATTCTCCCTCCTTCCTTTCTTCACCCTTTTATGCCGCTCAAAGTAATTGTGGGGAAGTCAATGTAGGATCTCTCTCTCTCTCTGGCTGGCTAGGGAACGTCTTGGCATGACAGATGGACGGAGTTCAGCTTCAGCGGCTGCATCTCAAATGGCACCCTATTCCCTATATATATATATATATATATATATATATATATATATATATATATATATATATATAGTGCACTACTTTTGACCAGAGCCCTATTGGACCTTGGTCAAAAGAAGTGCACTATAAAGGGAGCATGGTACCATTTGGGTCTGAGCCAGCGTCTCTCTGCAGAATGTCTCCGAGCTCAGAGCCTTGTCTTGTCTTGTTTGGCACATTGAAAATAACAGAGCGCTGATCGCTACTGGAGAATTCACTGTGTACACAAGGTGCATGCTAAGGTGCTCCTCCTTGAATGAAGCTTTAAAACCTATTATCCCTAGTCTGAAAGAAAGGCGAGGTGGGGGGGGGGGGGGGGGGGGGCAAGGGGGAGGTGAAGACATCCATCAGTGGTCATTTCTACTGGTAATGAGCTACATCGAGGACCAAGGCCTCAAAGTGCCTCAAAGTGATTCTTCTGAAGGAATTTTTTTCCCCCGGGTGCTTGACAAAAGTCATTTAATTATTCAAATGCCTCAGTGTCTTTGAAAGGGAGTTTTGTAGCAGGGAACCTCTACAGTGGCCCCGTTTTTTTCCTTCTTCAGCCGTCTCTTCCCTCTCTCTTTTCTGTCCTCCTCTAGTTATACTGCGGTCCCTCTAGAGAGGGGAGTGTGAAGCGTGTGTCTATAGAAAATAAACCCCCTTTTCTTTGTTGACGCCGGCTGAATGCAACAGACTCTCCCTATCAGATTTAGTTCCACAACTGTTTCAAGAATTACTCCAGCATGCTCTTGGAATGGCTCATCTGCAAATACTAACAAACTTATTTTTCCGATAGAGAACAGGGAACACTTAACCCTGCACGCAGCATGACTTTTCAATATCAGCTGGAATTTCAATTCAGCAAATTGACGTTTAGGATTGTTTCTTGTCATTATCAAAGTACCAGTACTTTAAGTGAAGCTGCTCAGTGAGAAATGTAAGGGTTTGCATGGTGAAGGAAAACAGACCGAAGTTTAATTGCAAAATTCCAAAAGGAAGTGATAATTAAAACGTGTTTTTACAGCTGCCGCAAAATTGTCAGCAGTTTTTTTTTCTGGTTGGAGAGAAAGCAAAGGCGTATGAGGAGCGAGGATGGAAGGATGTAGGAGAGAAGAGGAGGTGTAGAGGGGCGGCTGCGTTCTCAGTTAATCAGTAGCCTGACCCTGTTGCTCTCAGGGGGAGAGAGAGAGAGAGAGAGAGAGAGAGAGAGAGAGAGAGAGAGAGAGAGAGAGAGAGAGAGACTACTCCAAAGAATCTGTGGTTCTCATTCATTAAGGGCCCTTCAGGTATCAGCCACTTAGGTGATGGACGCTTGACAACCCTTCATTGGGGCCCCTGGTCTCTGCAGGAGCCTGTGACGACAAGCTCTCAGTGAAGCCAAGTGTCCTCACCCTCTCCAAACGTCCTGAGAGAGGAACAGGTAAATGGAACAGCATAGGGACTAACTGACAGCACCCAGGGATGAACAGGCTACACAAACAATGGTTGTGTCCCGAATGGCACTTTATTCCCTTTATAGTGCACTACTTTTGACCAAAGCCCTGTGGGAACCCTATTGACCCAGGTCAAAAGAAGTGCGCTATAAAGGGAATAGGCTGCCATTTGGGACTAAGTCTCAGCTGTTTGCTGAATAGATGCTATATTATAAAGGGAATAGGCTGCCATTGGGGACTAAGTCTCAGCTGTTTGCTGAATAGATGCTATATTATAAAGGGAATAGGCTGCCATTGGGGACTAAGTCTCAGCTGTTTGCTGAATAGATGCTATATTATAAAGGGAATAGGCTGCCATTGGGGACTAAGTCTCAGCTGTTTGCTGAATAGATGCTATATTATAAAGGGAATAGGCTGCCATTGGGGACTAAGTCTCAGCTGTTTGCTGAATAGATGCTATATTATAAAGGGAATAGGCTGCCATTGGGGACTAAGTCTCAGCTGTTTGCTGAATAGATGCTATATTATAAAGGGAATAGGCTGCCATTGGGGACTAAGTCTCAGCTGTTTGCTGAATAGATGCTATATTATAAAGGGAATAGGCTGCCATTGGGGACTAAGTCTCAGCTGTTTGCTGAATAGATGCTATGTTATAAAGGGAATAGGCTGCCATTGGGGACTAAGTCTCAGCTGTTTGCTGAATAGATGCTATATTATAAAGGGAATAGGCTGCCATTGGGGACTAAGTCTCAGCTGTTTGCTGAATAGATGCTATATTATAAAGGGAATAGGCTGCCATTGGGGACTAAGTCTCAGCTGTTTGCTGAATAGATGCTATATTATAAAGGGAATAGGCTGCCATTGGGGACTAAGTCTCAGCTGTTTGCTGAATAGATGCTATATTATAAAGGGAATAGGCTGCCATTGGGGACTAAGTCTCAGCTGTTTGCTGAATAGATGCTATATTATAAAGGGAATAGGCTGCCATTGGGGACTAAGTCTCAGCTGTTTGCTGAATAGATGCTATATTATAAAGGGAATAGGCTGCCATTGGGGACTAAGTCTCAGCTGTTTGCTGAATAGATGCTATATTATAAAGGGAATAGGCTGCCATTGGGGACTAAGTCTCAGCTGTTTGCTGAATAGATGCTATATTATAAAGGGAATAGGCTGCCATTGGGGACTAAGTCTCAGCTGTTTGCTGAATAGATGCTATGTTATAAAGGGAATAGGCTGCCATTGGGGACTAAGTCTCAGCTGTTTGCTGAATAGATGCTATATTATAAAGGGAATAGGCTGCCATTGGGGACTAAGTCTCAGCTGTTTGCTGAATAGATGCTATATTATAAAGGGAATAGGCTGCCATTGGGGACTAAGTCTCAGCTGTTTGCTGAATAGATGCTATATTATAAAGGGAATAGGCTGCCATTGGGGACTAAGTCTCAGCTGTTTGCTGAATAGATGCTATATTATAAAGGGAATAGGCTGCCATTGGGGACTAAGTCTCAGCTGTTTGCTGAATAGATGCTATATTATAAAGGGATTAGGCTGCCATTTGGCATTGATGAAGCATGGTGTATGGCATGGTACTGTATGTCAATCTGGGTTCCACTTGTTATGGTTTCTGAAAACTTTGTCAGGAGAGGGTGGAGCGCTAAAACTGTACGTTCGGTGTTCTCTCTCTGTTCGGGAGACCTCGTGGAGACAATCATGTTTTTGTGTTTGTGAACAAACGTGTTGTCATGGTTTCCTCTACACACACATAGGCCCCTATGTCCCCTGTATAGTATAATACACAGTGGTTAAAAACAGGGGGACATTCAATCAGGAGTCTGATAAACATGGTCTCTGTTTACACAGCCATACGTATGTTCATGAATCAGGAATGTCGCTAGATTTTCACTAGATATTTTATCGCTAAATCTAGATGAGACGTCGTTTCTTTTATTTGCAGCCCACTGCCACTGGGTGCATTGTTCTCTATACACCATGTGATATAATCACATTCCACACAAATTATGGCCTGGTGGAAAGATGTTGAAAGCACCACCAGCATATGACCAAAACATTAGAAACAAGCCCAAATGGGAAAAGAAAATAAAGAAAAGGAAGAAAGATGAAAAAAGGGGAAATGAGTTTTCTACAGAAGTGTGGTTGTGGACCGTCCATGTTTCCTCCATATACAATCCACTACCTCCCTGAGTGTCGCCCACGAGATGACGCAAGTCTTTCTTTCTTGCATAATCATAATATTCCTTTCAAGACTTATCTGAGGAACACATCAAATCAAAACATGAGCATGGATTTTTCTGCTTCTTTTGTTGCTCTTATTAAGAATGTGGTGCCTTGGTTTAAAAATAGAAGTATAGTTGGAACAGGCAGGAGAGAGAGAGAGAGAGAGAGAGAGAGAGAGAGAGAGAGAGAGAGAGAGAGAGAGAAACAGCTTTGTAAGAGAAGAGGCTTTATGTTAATGCTTAATGTTAGTACTGAGAGATAACGTTCCCCCAGGGCTTTCAGATGCTGCTGATTTCTTTTTGTCAGTGTTCTGCTCAAAGTAAAGACAGATGGACACGTGGGGCAATTTTGATCTATGATTAACTTTGTTATTTTACTCTGGAGGCGTCCACAGTTAGATGACATCAAAGACGGATCGGTAACACTTTAGAAAAGGCAAGAATGCGCCATTGATCAAGGTCTGTCAAGTCTTCCACATGCAGCCTCGTCTGCACCATCATCAGCGTGTGTTGCTATTCATTCACTCTCCTGTAAAAGTGGAGGTACAAAAGCGGCGGCAGATATTTAGTAAGTTACGTCGTCCCCACAGACTTGGCAGCCAAGGACGGTTATCATCGTTAAAATATATACTCTTTATCACCTCAGGCTTCCTGGTCCTTCCCAACAGAGGCAGACGAAAACAGACACATAAAAGGTGCCTGTCTGTGTGAAGAACAAAGATGGTAATCATCCACAAGAGAAAATCAGTTCAGGATAAAATCCCTGGCTGACTGGTTGGCTGACTGGTTGGCTGACTGGCTGACTGGTTGGCTGACTGGCTGACTGGCTGACTGACTGGCTGACTGGCTGACTGGGTGGCTGACTGGCTGACTGGCTGGCTGACTGGCTGACTGGCTGGCTGACTGACTGTCTGGCTGGTTGGCTGACTGGCTGACTGGCTGACTGGCTGACTGGCTGGTGGTTGGTTTGGCTTGGTTGCGGGCGAAAGGAACAACACAATGTTATCAGTGTTATGAAACGCCGAGCAGCTCCCTGTGCCCGCCGTTCCCACCCACCTATGTCAACATAGCAGCAGACTTCACAGACCACACTCTGCCACCGCTGGGCTCCTTGCAGGTAACGGAGCAGAACACCGGTGTTGTTCATTAACACCTGATCAGTGACTTCTTGTTATTCTGCTGTTCAGACACTACTGAAGCATACCTCAATACACTAGCTAGCTAACAACACTCCCAACACACACACACACACACACACACACACACACACACACACACACACACACACACACACACACACACACACACACACACACACACACACACACACACACACGCGCACGCACGCACGCACGCACGCACGCACACACACGGGATGTGTTAATACACACACACACACACACACACACACACACACACACACACACGGGATGTGTTAATACACACACACACACACACACACACACACACACACACACACACACACACACACACACACACACACACACACACACACACACACACACACGGGATGTGTTAATACACACACACACACACACACACACACACACACACACACACACACACACACACACACACACACACACACGGGGTGTGTTAATACACACACACACACACACACACACACACACACACATGGGATGTGTTAATGCACACACACACACACACACACACACACACACACACACACACACACACACACACACACACACACACACACAGACACACACACATGGGATGTGTTAACACACACACACACATGGGGTGTGTTAACGCACACACACACACACACACACACAAACACAAACTGTTTTATTTGAAGAATCATTCTGTGCTTGTATGGATTGTTCTAGTGGTTTGATGTAGTGGCCTTCAGCTGGGCTCATATTGTGTGGAATACATGTCCTACCTGTATTCGGGTGTCTGTTATCCGTTCCTGAAACAAACACCTTTAGTTACATTTCAGTAAGAAATGGTTAACCAAAGAGAGGTTTAGGGGGTCTGCCCAGATACTTCTCTCTGAGATATGCAGTATCATGAAGAAGCACTTAGAGATTACCCATCTAACCTAACTAGAAGAATATCAACAACCTGTCTGTCTCTTCACTGACCTGTACAGGAACTACAGGCTCAACAACCTGTCTGTCTCTTCACTGACCTGTACAGGAACTACAGGCTCAACAACCTGTCTGTCTCTTCACTGACCTGTACAGGAACTACAGGCTCAACAACCTGTCTGTCTCTTCACTGACCTGTACAGGATGTGTTTATACTAACAGATCTCTGTGTTACAGGATAAGACTTGTTGTTCTTTTTACATTGTACATTGTACATTGTGTTAAGACAGCTGGAATCAAAGGGGAGATAGGAAAGTGGGAGTATGGTAGGAAGGTTGGACAAAGGGATTGAACCCTGGAATCCGGTAGGGATCAGTATATGTGACTGAAGCTGGGAGCGTTACCACTCGACCGTGGGCATAGAGCTACTTGTTTGCTAGAGAGGATGGGAATTGGGGTCCATGATGGTAGCTTTGTCCTCCTGGGCAGGAGAGGATGGGGTCAGGGATGAAGGCCTGGGAGGGGGGCTGAATGTGATGGAGTCAGGGTTGAAGACCTGGGGAGGCTGAATGTGACGGGACAGGGCTGAATACCTGGGGAGGCTGAATGTGACGGGACTGGGATGAATACCTGGGGAGGCTGAATGTGACGGAGTCAGGGCTGAAGACCTGGGGAGGCTGAATGTGACGGAGTCAGGGCTGAAGACCCGGGGAGGCTGAATGTGACGAGATAGGGATGAATACCTGGGGAGGCTGAATGTGACAGGCCAGGGCTGAAGACCTGGGGGGGCTGAATGTGACGGGCCAGGGCTGAATACCTGGCGAGGCTGAATGTGACGGGTAAGGGCTGAAGACCTGGGGGGGCTGAATGTGACGGGTAAGGGCTGAAGACCTGGGGGGGCTGAATGTGACGGGACAGGGCTGAATACCTGGGGAGGCTGAATGTGACGGGCCAGAGCTGAAGACCTGGGGGGGCTGAATGTGACGGAACAGGGCTGAAGACCTGGGGAGGCTGAATGTGACGGGTAAGGGCTGAAGACCTGGGGAGGCTGAATGTGACGGGTTCAGGGCTGAAGACCTGGGGAGGCTGAATGTGACGGGGTTAGGGATGAATACCTGGGGAGGCTGAATGTGACGGGTTCAGGGCTGAAGACCTGGGGGGGCTGAATGTGATGGGTAAGGGCTGAAGACCTGGGGAGGCTGAATGTGACAGGTCAGGGATGAAGGCCTGGGGGGGCTGAATGTGACGGGTTCAGGGTTGAATATCTGGGGAGGCTGAATGTGACGGGGTTACGGATGAATTACTGGGGAGGCTGAATGTGACGGGGTTAGGGATGAATTACTGGGGAGGCTGAATTTGCATGAACCCTCCCCTGGAGAAGCAGCTGTCCTGAGAAGCGGAAGGTCGTTTCATGGTGCTGGGTACAAAGCCCTGGGGCTTATCCCACTGGACGGTGCCTTAAATCTGCTCCTGTGGAGCCTGTTTCAAGGAGCATTGATGTCTTTATTCTGCAGGGGTGTAAAGGTTGTATTTGTATCACTCTCTGGGGAACCCATACACAAGGCTGTTTAGAGTCTAAAGAAGCTCTCGTAAAGACACAGGAGCATTGCGGACCGAGGCCAAAGGGTGCTTTCATGTAGTTTTCACATAGTCCACTCGCACGACCCTGATGTCACACAGTCTGTACACCAAATGGTGCCGTATGCTTATGTAGTGCACTACTTTTAACCAGGGCTGCTCGCAGCCCTGTAGTTCCTGATCCCTGGCCAACAGTAGGGACATAGGGTGCCATTTGGGATGGACTCCACAGCCCAGTTCTTTCCTGGTGGTTTTTCTCAAGGACTTATTGGCAGGCCAGGTCCTCCTCTTATCACTCTGTAGCCTTCCTTAAAGGGTTGGCCAGGTCTTCTGTAGTCTACCCTAAAGGGCAGGCCAGGTCCTCCTCTGATCCCTCTGTAGTCTACCCTAAAGGGTTGGCCAGGTCCTCTGTAGTCTACCCTAAAGGGGAGGCCAGGTCCTCCTCTGATCCCTCTGTAGTCTACCCTAAAGGGTTGGCCAGGTCCTCTGTAGTCTACCCTAAAGGGCAGGCCAGGTCCTCCTCTGATCCCTCTGTAGCCTTCCTTAAAGGGTTGGCCAGGTCCTCTGTAGTCTACCCTAAAGGGGAGGCCAGGTCCTCCTCTGATCCCTCTGTAGTCTGGCTTAAAGGGGAGGCCAGGTCCTCTGTAGTCTACCCTAAAGGGGAGGCCAGGTCTTCCTCTGATCCCTCTGTTGTCTGGCTTAAAGGGGAGGGCAGGTCCTCCTCTGATCCATCTGTTGTCTGGCTTAAAGGGGAGGCCATGTCCTCCTCTGATCCCTCTGTTGTCTGGCATAAAGGGGAGGCCAGGTCCTCCTCTGATCCCTCTGTAGCCTTCCTTAAAGGGTTGGCCAGGTCCTCTGTAGTCTACCCTAAAGGGGAGGCCAGGTCCTCCTCTGATCCCTCTGTTGTCTGGCTGAAAGGGGAGGCCACGTCCTCCTCTGATCCCTCTGTTGTCTGGCTGAAAGGGGAGGCCACGTCCTCCTCTGATCCCTCTGTTGTCTGGCTTAAAGGGGAGGCCAGGTCCTCCTCTGATCACTCTGTTGTCTGGCTTAAAGGGGAGGCCAAGTCCTCCTCTGATCCCTCTGTTGTCTGGCTGAAAGGGGAGGCCAAGTCCTCCTCTGATCCCTCTGTTGTCTGGCTGAAAGGGGAGGCCAGGTCCTCCTCTGATCCCTCTGTTGTCTGGCTGAAAGGGGAGGCCAGGTCCTCCTCTGATCCCTCTGTTGTCTGGCTGAAAGGGGAGGCCAGGTCCTCCTCTGATCCCTCTGTTGTCTGGCTTAAAGGGGAGGCCAGGTCCTCCTCTGATCCCTCTGTAGTCTGGCTGAAAGGGGAGGCCAGGTCCTCTTCTGTACCCTCTGTTGTCTGCCTTAAAGGGGAGGCCAGGTCCTCCTCTGATCCCTCTGTTGTCTGGCTGAAAGGGGAGGCCAGGTCCTCCTCTGATCCCTCTGTTGTCTGGCTGAAAGGGGAGGCCAGGTCCTCCTCTGATCCCTCTGTTGTCTGCCTTAAAGGGGAGGCCACGTCCTCCTCTCATCCCTCTGTTGTCTGCCTTAAAGGGGAGGCCAGGTCCTCATCTGATCCCTCTGTTGTCTGCCTTAAAGGGGAGGCCAGGTCCTCCTCTGATCCCTCTGTAGAAAAGGGGGAGAGAACTATCCCGGGAATCCAGTACACCCGCATGCTTCCACAGTCGCTCCCCTTGTTTTCCCCAAGCAGACCAAAATAGCCTCTGATGGAGAATGCACAAGTGTAAACGGGATATGGAGGTTCGCTGTCTTGGATTTTCGACGGCTCAGTGGTTTCCATAGCGCTGGACTGCAACTCACGTAAACAAACAGAAACACACACAATGTGAGTCCTAAATGGCATCGTATTCCCAATATAGTGCACTACTTTTGACCAGAGCCCTAAGGCCCTGGTTTCCCTATTGTGTACTACTTAGGGCCTGGTTTCCTTATAGTGCACTACCTAGGGCCTGGTTTCCCTAGTGTGCACTACTTAGGGCCTGGTTTCCCTATAGTGCACTACTTTCGACCAGAGCCCTAAGGGCCTATTCCTTTCATACTACTTAGTAGTGCACTATATAGGAAATAAGGTGCTATTTGGGACGAACACATTCTCCACTGTCCTAAAATGCTCTCCTACTCTCTGCATAAATGATAAGCTCTGACTTGACCTGGCTTTCTTTCACTCCAAGGTGATCATTTCTCGTTCTGCCTTCTTTCACTCCAAGGTGATCATTTCTAGTTCTGCCTTCTTTCACTCCAAGAGGATCATTTCTCATTCTGCCTTCTTTCACTCCAAGGTGATCATTTCTAGTTCTGCCTTCTTTCACTCCAAGGGGATCATTTCTCATTCTGCCTTCTTTCACTCCAAGGTGATCATTTCTAGTTCTGCCTTCTTTCACTCCAAGGTGATCATTTCTCGTTCTGCCTTCTTTCACTCCAAGGTGATCATTTCTAGTTCTGCCTTCTTTCACTCCAAGGTGATCATTTCTCGTTCTGCCTTCTTTCACTCCAAGGTGATCATTTCTAGTTCTGCCTTCTTTCACTCCAAGGTGATCATTTCTCGTTCTGCCTTCTTTCACTCCAAGGTGATCATTTCTCGTTCTGCTTTCTTTCACTCCAAGGTGATCATTTCTCGTTCTGCCTTCTTTCACTCCAAGGTGATCATTTCTCGTTCTGCCTTCTTTCACTCCAAGGTGATCATTTCTAGTTCTGCCTTCTTTCACTCCAAGGTGATCATTTCTAGTTCTGCTTTCTTTCACTCCAAGGTGATCATTTCTAGTTCTGCCTTCTTTCACTCCAAGGTGATCATTTCTAGTTCTGCCTTCTTTCACTCCAAGGTGATCATTTCTCGTTCTGCCTTCTTTCACTCCAAGGTGATCATTTCTAGTTCTGCTTTCTTTCACTCCAAGGTGATCATTTCTAGTTCTGCCTTCTTTCACTCCAAGGTGATCATTTCTCGTTCTGCCTTCTTTCACTCCAAGGTGATCATTTCTAGTTCTGCTTTCTTTCACTCCAAGGTGATCATTTCTCGTTCTGCCTTCTTTCACTCCAAGGTGATCATTTCTCGTTCTGCCTTCTTTCACTCCAAGGTGATCATTTCTAGTTCTGCCTTCTTTCACTCCAAGGTGATCATTTCTAGTTCTGCTTTCTTTCACTCCAAGAGGATCATTTCTCATTCTGCCTTCTTTCACTCCAAGGTGATCATTTCTAGTTCTGCCTTCTTTCACTCCAAGGTGATCATTTCTAGTTCTGCCTTCTTTCACTCCAAGGTGATCATTTCTAGTTCTGCCTTCTTTCACTCCAAGGTGATCATTTCTAGTTCTGCCTTCTTTCACTCCAAGGTGATCATTTCTCGTTCTGCCTTCTTTCACTCCAAGGTGATCATTTCTAGTTCTGCTTTCTTTCACTCCAAGGTGATCATTTCTAGTTCTGCCTTCTTTCACTCCAAGGTGATCATTTCTAGTTCTGCCTTCTTTCACTCCAAGGTGATCATTTCTAGTTCTGCCTTCTTTCACTCCAAGGTGATCATTTCTAGTTCTGCCTTCTTTCACTCCAAGGTGATCATTTCTAGTTCTGCCTTCTTTCACTCCAAGGGGATCATTTCTCGTTTATTCTGGAGTTGGTTGAGCTCTGACTTCTCTTCATTGATCTTAGAGAGCTGCTGCCTGTTCCGTCCGGTCTGTTAGATATCACACACACACACACACACACACACACACACACACACACACACACACACACACACACACACACACACACACACACACACACACACACACACACACACACACACACACAGACGACCTGAGGTCTGTTAGATATCTTAGCTGTCCTGACCCGGGCTGGCCAGCTGTGTTAAATGAATGAGAGTGTGCTGCTCTCTGCTAATGACTCTTCCAGGCCCCATTCATCTCCATTCATATAGTGATACTCTGTTTGTACTCGGCTTGTCACTGTTTCACCTCAGGCTGGGTGCTGATGGATCTCTCACCGTAGGGCTCTTCAGGCACGGTGGTGTGGGGGAGGGGGTGATGGGTCTCTCACCATAGGGCTCTTCAGACATGGTGGTGTAGGGGAGGGGTGATAGGTCTCTCACCATAGGACTCTTCAGACATGGTGGTGTAGGGGAGGGGGTGATAGGTCTCTCACCATAGGGCTCTTCAGACATGGTGGTGTAGGGGAGGGGGTGATGGGTCTCTCACCATAGGGCTCTTCAGACATGGTGGTGTAGGGAAGGGGTGATGGGTCTCTCACCATAGGGCTCTTCAGACATGGTGGTGTAGGGGAGGGGGTGATGGGTCTCTCACCATAGGGCTCTTCAGACATGGTGGGGTAGGGGAGGGGTGATAGGTCTCTCACCATAGGGCTCTTCAGACATGGTGGTGTAGGGGAGGGGGTGATAGGTCTCTCACCATAGGGCTCTTCAGACATGGTGGTGTAGGGGAGGGGTGATAGGTCTCTCACCATAGGGCTCTTCAGACATGGTGGTGTAGGGGAGGGGTGATGGATATCTCACCATAGGGCTCTTCAGACATGGAGGTGTAGGGGAGGGGGTGATGGATCTCTCACCATAGGGCTCTTTAGACATGGTGGTGTAGGGGAGGGGGTGATGGATATCTCACCATAGGGCTCTTCAGACATGGTGGTGTAGGGGAGGGGGTGATAGGTCTCTCACCATAGGGCTCTTCAGACATGGTGGTGTAGGGGAGGGGTGATGGGTCTCTCACCATAGGGCTCTTCAGACATGGTGGTGTAGGGGAGGGGGTGATGGGTCTCTCACCATAGGGCTCTTCAGACATGGTGGTGTAGGGGAGGGGTGATAGGTCTCTCACCATAGGGCTCTTCAGACATGGTGGTGTAGGGGAGGGGGTGATAGGTCTCTCACCATAGGGCTCTTCAGACATGGTGGTGTAGGGGAGGGGGTGATGGATCTCTCACCGTAGGGCTCTTCAGACATGGTGGTGTGGGGGAGGGGGTGATAGGTCTCTCACCATAGGACTCTTCAGACATGGTGGTGTAGGGGAGGGGTGATAGGTCTCTCACCGTAGGGCTCTTCAGACATGGTGGTGTAGGGGAGGGGTGATGGATATCTCACCATAGGGCTCTTCAGACATGGTGGTGTAGGGGAGGGGGTGATGGGTCTCTCACCATAGGGCTCTTCAGACATGGTGGTGTAGGGGAGGGGGTGATGGGTCTCTCACCATAGGGCTCTTCAGACATGGTGGTGTAGGGGAGGGGTGATAGGTCTCTCACCGTAGGGCTCTTCAGACATGGTGGGGTAGGGGAGGGGTGATGGGTCTCTCACCATAGGGCTCTTCAGACATGGTGGTGTAGGGGAGGGGTGATAGGTCTCTCACCATAGGACTCTTCAGACATGGTGGTGTAGGGGAGGGGTGATAGGTCTCTCACCATAGGGCTCTTCAGACATGGTGGTGTAGGGGAGGGGTGATAGGTCTCTCACCATAGGGCTCTTCAGACATGGTGGTGTAGGGGAGGGGTGATAGGTCTCTCACCATAGGACTCTTCAGACATGGTGGTGTAGGGGAGGGGTGATAGGTCTCTCACCGTAGGGCTCTTCAGACATGGTGGTGTAGGGGAGGGGGTGATAGGTCTCTCACCATAGGACTCTTCAGACATGGTGGTGTAGGGGAGGGGTGATAGGTCTCTCACCATAGGGCTCAGTGCTGATAGAGGTGTTTAAAGAGCAAGAGGATATGTGAGCAGTGGAAACGATTCACACTGAAGCAGAAGGTTACCTCCTAAATTCCACCCTATTCCCTATGCAGTGCACAATCTTTGACCAGGACCCATTTGGAATACAACCAAAGTGTTGTTTTCTCTTTAACTTTTTAACTTTTTTGGTGGTATGAAATGACACACCGCTGGCCTGGCGGCGTGTTAAATGAGTTTGAAATGAGTTTAAAACGAATACATCTGCCCAACCTTTTTTTATATTTATCTAGGAAGAAAATTGTTTTTTTGTTGTGACATACTACAGTGTGTTGTTGAAATCTCATGTGAGATCCGTTCCATTACACTGGTGCTCTCTGTTGAAAGAGAACGGGCGCTTAGCAAGTCCGAGCATCGCGCCAGATAAATCATTTAATTCATCTGAAAACAACTCTCCAAGACGTCTGAACCGCGACCTCCGCAGGTGGAAAAATAAACTTGGCCAAATGTGGCGGTTGTAATTGGCACTGCAGTAAATTGGCTTGTTCTCTGTGAAAACCCCTGTGACAGACAGGCCTTTAGAACGGAACCAGCTAGAATGGAAATATTGTGTATGTGAGATCTACCAGCCGGGCGACTGCCTCAGGACTGGACTGGCAATAAAATACGTGACTGCTTCCCAAATGGCACACTCTTCCCTATTTAGTGTACTACTTTTAACCAGAGCCCTATGGGTCCTGGTCAAAAGTAGTGCACTAAATAGGGAATAGGGTGCAATTTGGGACGCATACAGTCTTGACATGTCCCTCTACATTGATTGATACAGCCAGGAGTATGAGTAGTGTGGAAACTCCTCTAACACATGAGATATTTATGCGTTGAGAAGCGGTTCAAGGTTTGTCTAGACCAATATGGGCCAACTACAACCCCCTTCACCCTCAGACATGAACAAAGTCAGGGCTGATTACCTTTTACGACCACAAAACAAGAAATGAGTGTGAACATACACACACAAACACAGACCCAGTGTCCCACTAACAGTCTATCTGTCAAACACAGACCCAGTGTCCCACTAACAGTCCATCTGTCAAACACAGACCCAGTGTCCCACTAACAGTCCATCTGTCAAACACAGACCCAGTGTCCCACTAACAGTCCATCTGTCAAACACAGACCCAGTGTCCCACTAACAGTCCATCTGTCAAACACAGACCCAGTGTCCCACTAACAGTCCATCTGTCAAACACAGACCCAGTGTCCCACTAACAGTCCATCTGTCAAACACAGACCCAGTGTCCCACTAACAGTCCATCTGTCAAACACAGACCCAGTGTCCCACTAACAGTCCATCTGTCAAACACAGACCCAGTGTCCCACTAACAGTCCATCTGTCAAACACAGACCCAGTGTCCCACTAACAGTCCATCTGTCAAACACAGACCCAGTGTCCCACTAACAGTCCATCTGTCAAACACAGACCCAGTGTCCCACTAACAGTCCATCTGTCAAACACAGACCCAGTGTCCCACTAACAGTCCATCTGTCAAACACAGACCCAGTGTCCCACTAACAGTCCATCTGTCAAACACAGACCCAGTGTCCCACTAACAGTCTATCTGTCAAACACAGACCCAGTGTCCCACTAACAGTCTATCTGTCAAACACAGACCCAGTGTCCCACTAACAGTCCATCTGTCAAACACAGACCCAGTGTCCCACTAACAGTCCATCTGTCAAACACAGACCCAGTGTCCCACTAACAGTCCATCTGTCAAACACAGACCCAGTGTCCCACTAACAGTCCATCTGTCAAACACAGACCCAGTGTCCCACTAACAGTCCATCTGTCAAACACAGACCCAGTGTCCCACTAACAGTCCATCTGTCAAACACAGACCCAGTGTCCCACTAACAGTCCATCTGTCAAACACAGACCCAGTGTCCCACTAACAGTCCATCTGTCAAACACAGACCCAGTGTCCCACTAACAGTCCATCTGTCAAACACAGACCCAGTGTCCCACTAACAGTCCATCTGTCAAACACAGACCCAGTGTCCCACTAACAGTCCATCTGTCAAACACAGACCCAGTGTCCCACTAACAGTCCATCTGTCAAACACA
>NC_138297.1:67760000-67762500 GCF_965601325.2 Salmo salar
ACATTGCAGACATGGTGACTCCATCTATTGGTGAAGCTACTCAGCCAATAGGAGCTAGACAATATTGATAGGTATCACACAAACTCACCCAGACCAGTGAGTATACTGGCTACAAGCCAGCCTTTGTTTTGCTGGGCCGCTGTCTCTGTGTGTTGGGGACAAGAGTGAGTGTCCTCCAGAGTGGAGGGGGGAGGGGGGGGGGGGGGGGGGGCTTCCCTATGTGTTTCAGCTGTCCTGTAACTCTCCTCCTCAGAGTGAATCAGTCTGTAACTCTCCTCCTCAGAGAGAATCAGTCTGTAACTGTCAGAGAGAATCAGTCTGTAACTCTCCTCCTCAGAGAGAATCAGTCTGTAACTGTCAGAGAGAATCAGTCTGTAACTGTCAGAGAGAATCAGTCTGTAACTCTCCTCCTCAGAGAGAATCAGTCTGTAACTGTCAGAGAGAATCAGTCTGTAACTCTCAGAGAGAATCAGTCTGTAACTCTCAGAGAGAATCAGTCTGTAACTGTCAGAGAGAATCAGTCTGTAACTGTCAGAGAGAATCAGTCTGTAACTGTCAGAGAGAATCTGTCTGTAACTGTCAGAGAGAATCAGTCTGTTACTGTCAGAGAGAATCAGTCTGTAACTCTCAGAGAGAATCAGTCTGTAACTCTCAGAGAGAATCAGTCTGTAACTCTCAGAGAGAATCAGTCTGTAACTGTCAGAGAGAATCAGTCTGTAACTGTCAGAGAGAATCAGTCTGTAACTCTCCTCCTCAGAGAGAATCCATCTGTAACTCTCCTCCTCATAGAGAATCAGTCTGTAACTGTCAGAGAGAATCAGTCTGTAACTCTCCTCCTCATAGAGAATCAGTGTGATACTCAGAGTGAATCAGTCTGTAACTCAGAGAGAATCAGTCTGTAACTCAGAGAGAATCAGTCTGTAACTCAGAGAGAATCAGTCTGTAACTCTCAGAGTGAGTCAGTCTGTAACTGTCAGAGAGAATCAGTCTGTAACTCTCCTCCTCAGAGAGAATCAGTCTGTAACTCTCAGAGAGAATCAGTCTGTAACTGTCATGAGTGAATCAGTCTGTAACTGTCAGAGAGAATCAGTGTGTAACTCTCCTCCTCATAGAGAATCAGTGTGTAACTCTCCTCCTCATAGAGAATCAGTCTGTAACTCTCATAGAGAATCAGTGTGTAACTCTCATAGAGAATCAGTGTGTAACTCTCATAGAGAATCAGTGTGTAACTCTCCTCCTCATAGAGAATCAGTCTGTAACTCTCAGAGAGAATCAGTCTGTAACTCTCCTCCTCATAGAGAATCAGTCTGTAACTCTCCTCCTCATAGAGAATCAGTGTGTAACTCTCCTCCTCATAGAGAATCAGTCTGTAACTCTCCTCCTCATAGAGAATCAGTCTGTAACTCTCCTCCTCATAGAGAATCAGTCAGTAACTCTCCTCCTCATAGAGAATCTGTCTGTAACTCTCAGAGAGAATCAGTCTGTAACTCTCCTCCTCATAGAGAATCAGTCTGTAACTCTCCTCCTCAGAGAGAATCAGTGTGTAACTCTCCTCCTCATAGAGAATCAGTCTATAACTGTCAGAGTGAATCAGTCTGTAACTGTCATAGAGAATCAGTGTGTAACTCTCCTCCTCATAGAGAATCAGTCTGTAACTGTCAGAGTGAATCAGTCTGTAACTCTCCTCCTCATAGAGAATCTGTCTGTAACTCTCAGAGAGAATCAGTCTGTAACTCTCCTCTTCATAGAGAATCTGTCTGTAACTCTCAGAGAGAATCAGTCTGTAACTCTCCTCCTCATAGAGAATCAGTCTGTAACTCTCAGAGAGAAACAGTCTGTAACTCTCCTCCTCATAGAGAATCTGTCTGTAACTCTCAGAGAGAATCAGTCTGTAACTCTCCTCCTCATAGAGAATCTGTCTGTAACTCTCAGAGTGAATCAGTCTGTAACTGTCAGAGTGAATCAGTCTGTAACTGTCAGAGAGAATCAGTGTGTAACTCTCCTCCTCAGACAGAATCAGTGTGTAACTCTCCTCCTCAGAGAGAATCAGTCTGTAACTCTCCTCCTCAGAGAGAATCAGTCTGTAACTGTCAGAGAGAATCAGTGTGTAACTCTCCTCCTAATAGAGAATCAGTGTGTAACTGTCAGAGTGAATCAGTGTGGAACTCTCCTCATAGAGAATCAGTGTGTAACTGTCAGAGTGAATCAGTGTGTAACTCTCCTCCACATAGAGAATCAGTGTGTAACTCTCATAGAGAATCAGTCTGTAACTCTCCTCCTCATAGAGAATCAGTCTGTAACTCTCATAGAGAATCAGTCTGTAACTCTCCTCTTCAGAGAGAATCAGTCTGTAACTGTCAGAGAGAATCAGTCTGTAACTCTCAGAGAGAATCAGTCTGTAACTCTCAGAGAGAATCAGTCTGTAACTCTCAGAGAGAATCAGTCTGTAACTCAGAGAATCAGTCTGTAACTCGGAGTGAATCAGTCTGTAACTCAGAGA
>NC_138297.1:67767500-67775000 GCF_965601325.2 Salmo salar
GGCCCAGCCAGAGCCCGGACTTGAACCCGATCGAACATCTCTGGAGAGAAAATAGCTGTGCAGCGACGCTCCCCATCCAACCTGACAGAGCTTGAGAGGATCTGCAGAGAAGAATTGGAGAAACTCCCCAAATACAGGTGTGCCAAGCTTGTAGCATCATACCCAAGAAGACCCGAGGCTGTAATCACTGCCAAAGGCACTTCAACAAAGTACTGAGCAAAGGGTTGAACACTTAAGCAGATGTTATATTTCAGTTAAAAACATGTTTTTGTCATTATGGGGTTTTGTGTGTAGATTGCTGAAAAAAAAAATATTTAAGCAATTTTCGAATAAGGCTGTAACGTAACAAAATGTGGAAAAAGTCAAGGGGTCTGAATACTTTCCGAATGCACTGTATCACTGAAATGTGCCATTTCCATAAGTGCTCAGAACCTTTAGAGTTTTTACAGGGAATAGGATGCCACTTATAATTAGATTACTGTGATGTGGCAATGCTTTGTGTCATGTAATTAATATACTGTCCCCAGGCTGGGTTCATATTTCATACAGAAAGCTCATCTCCATTAGTGTTCTGTATTTTGTCATGTTCTATGTTTTGTGTGGACTCCAGGACGAATAGCAGCTGCTTCTTCAACAGTTAATGGGGATCCGAATTAAAAAAAGAATCCTGAAAAATGATTGTTAGTTACCATCTGTTGTGGTGTTGTCAAAATAACAACACCACACGTGTAGTGATGAGAGAGTAGATTGGCTGTGACTTGTATGCTAAGTTACCACTGTAGCTGGAAATCACATTTGTGAAGACAGGCCATTTCACTGTGTTCAGACAGACACATTTAGATGATTTGAGTCCCTCTGCCTCATATGTCTGTCTGCCTACTGTAATACAACAGACCTGACAACCTTCCAACTAAAACAAGCAGGGAAGCTGTAAATCACACTGTGCTGTTGGCCTGGCCCGTACCCAGAGGAGTTTCAGAACCACAATGCTGCACTTCAGCGTCTCAGAGACTATCTAGATAATTACATGGACACTTCAGCTTCTCATAGACTATCTAGATAATTAGATGGACACTTCAGCTTCTCATAGACTATCTAGATAATTACATGGACACTTCAGCTTCTCATAGACTATCTAGATAATTAGATGGACACTTCAGCTTCTCATAGACTATCTAGATAATTACATGGACACTTCAGCTTCTCATAGACTATCTAGATAATTACATGGACACTTCAGCTTCTCATAGACTATCTAGATAATTACATGGACACTTCAGCTTCTCATAGACTATCTAGATAATTACATGGACACTTCAGCTTCTCATAGACTATCTAGATAATTAGATGGACACTTCAGCTTCTCATAGACTATCTAGATAATTAGATGGACACTTCAGCTTCTCAGAGACTATCTAGATAATTAGATGGACACTTCAGCTTCTCAGAGACTATCTAGATAATTACATGGACACTTCAGCTTCTCATAGACTATCTAGATAATTAGATGGACACTTCAGCTTCTCATAGACTATCTAGATAATTAGATGGACACTTCAGCTTCTCAGAGACTATCTAGATAATTAGATGGACACTTCAGCTTCTCAGAGACTATCTAGATAATTAGATGGACACTTCAGCTTCTCATAGACTATCTAGATAATTAGATGGACACTTCAGCTTCTCAGAGACTATCTAGATAATTAGATGGACACTTCAGCTTCTCATAGACTATCTAGATAATTAGATGGACACTTCAGCTTCTCATAGACTATCTAGATAATTACATGGACACTTCAGCTTCTCATAGACTATCTAGATAATTAGATGGACACTTCAGCTTCTCATAGACTATCTAGATAATTAGATGGACATTTCAGCTTCTCATAGACTATCTAGATAATTACATGGACACTTCAGCTTCTCATAGACTATCTAGATAATTAGATGGACACTTCAGCTTCTCATAGACTATCTAGATAATTAGATGGACACTTCAGCTTCTCATAGACTATCTAGATAATTAGATGGACACTTCAGCTTTTCAGAGACTATCTAGATAATTAGATGGACACTTCAGCTTCTCAGAGACTATCTAGATAATTAGATGGACACTTCAGCTTCTCATAGACTATCTAGATAATTAGATGGACACTTCAGCTTCTCATAGACTATCTAGATAATTAGATGGACACTTCAGCTTCTCATAGACTATCTAGATAATTAGATGGACACTTCAGCTTCTCAGAGACTATCTAGATAATTAGATGGACACTTCAGCTTCTCATAGACTATCTAGATAATTAGATGGACACTTCAGCTTCTCAGAGACTATCTAGATAATTAGATGGACACTTCAGCTTCTCATAGACTATCTAGATAATTAGATGGACACTTCAGCTTCTCATAGACTATCTAGATAATTAGATGGACACTTCAGCTTCTCATAGACTATCTAGATAATTAGATGGACACTTCAGCTTCTCATAGACTATCTAGATAATTAGATGGACACTTCAGCTTCTCAGAGACTATCTAGATAATTACATGGACACTTCAGCTTCTCAGAGACTATCTAGATAATTAGATGGACAAAAGCAACTGTTAATGATAGAAAGAGACGTACACCATTTGACTATGTAACAGTCCATCTGTGGTTGTGGACAGGTAGTTGTGTGTTTATTCCTGACATGGTTGTTGTTGTTCTTGTTGTTGTTGTTGACTCTGTGTAATAACAAGCCCAGTTGTGTTGGCTTAGTGTCCGGAGGAGCTCAGAACCATGTGTGTGTTCCTCCTCTTGGTATTACAGACGCTGTTGTTTAACGATTGTTCAGTCAAGGCCTTTGTCGCTTTGGGAGTTCTTTTCTTTTGATTTCTTTGATTTGTTTTCATTGGCGTAGCTGAAGGCCCTGATATACTGTCCACCCCTCACTCTGACTGACTCTTATCAGAAGGCCCTGATATACTGTCCTGTCCACCCCTCACTCTGACTGACTCTTATCAGAAGGCCCTGATATACTGTCCTGTCCACCCCTCACTCTGACTGACTCTTATCAGAAGGCCCTGATATACTGTCCTGTTCACCCCTCACTCTGACTGACTCTTATCAGAAGGCCCTGATATACTGTCCTGTCCACCCCTCACTCTGACTGACTCTTATCAGAAGGCCCTGATATACTGTCCACCCCTCACTCTGACTGACTCTTATCAGAAGGCCCTGATATACTGTCCTGTCCACCCCTCACTCTGACTAACTCTTATCAGAAGGCCCTGATATACTGTCCTGTCCACCCCTCACTCTGACTGACTCTTATCAGAAGGCCCTGCTATACTGTCCTGTCCACCCCTCACTCTGACTGACTCTTATCAGAAGGCCCTGATATACTGTCCTGTCCACCCCTCACTCTGACTGACTCTTATCAGAAGGCCCTGATATACTGTCCTGTTCACCCCTCACTCTGACTAACTCTTATCAGAAGGCCCTGATATACTGTCCTGTTCACCCCTCACTCTGACTGACTCTTATCAGAAGGCCCTGATATACTGTCCTGTCCACCCCTCACTCTGACTGACTCTTATCAGAAGGCCCTGATATACTGTCCTGTTCACCCCTCACTCTGACTGACTCTTATCAGAAGGCCCTGATATACTGTCCTGTCCACCCCTCACTCTGACTGACTCTTATCAGAAGGCCCTGATATACTGTCCTGTCCACCCCTCACTCTGACTGGCTCTTATCAGAAGGCCCTGATATACTGTCCTGTCCACCCCTCACTCTGACTAACTCTTATCAGAAGGCCCTGATATACTGTCCACCCCTCACTCTGACTGACTCTTATCAGAAGGCCCTGATATACTGTCCTGTCCACCCCTCACTCTGACTGACTCTTATCAGAAGGCCCTGATATACTGTCCTGTTCACCCCTCACTCTGACTGACTCTTATCAGAAGGCCCTGATATACTGTCCTGTCCACCCCTCACTCTGACTGACTCTTATCAGAAGGCCCTGATATACTGTCCTGTCCACCCCTCACTCTGACTAACTCTTATCAGAAGGCCCTGATATACTGTCCTGTCCACCCCTCACTCTGACTGACTCTTATCAGAAGGCCCTGATATACTGTCCTGTCCACCCCTCACTCTGACTAACTCTTATCAGAAGGCCCTGATATACTGTCCTGTCCACCCCTCACTCTGACTGGCTCTTATCAGAAGGCCCTGATATACTGTCCTGTCCACCCCTCACTCTGACTGACTCTTATCAGAAGGCCCTGATATACTGTCCTGTCCACCCCTCACTCTGACTAACTCTTATCAGAAGGCCCTGATATACTGTCCACCCCTCACTCTGACTGACTCTTATCAGAAGGCCCTGATATACTGTCCTGTCCACCCCTCACTCTGACTGACTCTTATCAGAAGGCCCTGATATACTGTCCTGTCCACCCCTCACTCTGACTGACTCTTATCAGAAGGCCCTGATATACTGTCCTGTTCACCCCTCACTCTGACTGACTCTTATCAGAAGGCCCTGATATACTGTCCTGTCCACCCCTCACTCTGACTAACTCTTATCAGAAGGCCCTGATATACTGTCCTGTCCACCCCTCACTCTGACTGACTCTTATCAGAAGGCCCTGATATACTGTCCTGTCCACCCCTCACTCTGACTGACTCTTATCAGAAGGCCCTGATATACTGTCCACCCCTCACTCTGACTGACTCTTATCAGAAGGCCCTGATATACTGTCCACCCCTCACTCTGACTGACTCTTATCAGAAGGCCCTGATATACTGTCCTGTTCACCCCTCACTCTGACTGACTCTTATCAGAAGGCCCTGATATACTGTCCTGTCCACCCCTCACTCTGACTGACTCTTATCAGAAGGCCCTGATATACTGTCCTGTTCACCCCTCACTCTGACTGACTCTTATCAGAAGGCCCTGATATACTGTCCTGTCCACCCCTCACTCTGACTGACTCTTATCAGAAGGCCCTGCTATACTGTCCTGTCCACCCCTCACTCTGACTGACTCTTATCAGAAGGCCCTGATATACTGTCCACCCCTCACTCTGACTGACTCTTATCAGAAGGCCCTGATATACTGTCCTGTTCACCCCTCACTCTGACTGACTCTTATCAGAAGGCCCTGCTATACTGTCCTGTCCACCCCTCACTCTGACTGACTCTTATCAGAAGGCCCTGATATACTGTCCTGTTCACCCCTCACTCTGACTGGCTCTTATCTGAAGGCCCTGATATACTGTCCTGTCCACCCCTCACTCTGACTGACTCTTATCAGAAGGCCCTGATATACTGTCCTGTCCACCCCTCACTCTGACTAACTCTTATCAGAAGGCCCTGATATACTGTCCTGTCCACCCCTCACTCTGACTGGCTCTTATCAGAAGGCCCTGATATACTGTCCTGTCCACCCCTCACTCTGACTGGCTCTTATCAGAAGGCCCTGATATACTGTCCTGTCCACCCCTCACTCTGACTGACTCTTATCAGAAGGCCCTGATATACTGTCCTGTCCACCCCTCACTCTGACTGACTCTTATCAGAAGGCCCTGATATACTGTCCTGTCCACCCCTCACTCTGACTGACTCTTATCAGAAGGCCCTGATATACTGTCCTGTCCACCCCTCACTCTGACTAACTCTTATCAGAAGGCCCTGATATACTGTCCCACCCCTCACTCTGACTGACTCTTATCAGAAGGCCCTGATATACTGTCCTGTCCACCCCTCACTCTGACTGACTCTTATCAGAAGGCCCTGATATACTGTCCTGTCCACCCCTCACTCTGACTGACTCTTATCAGAAGGCCCTGATATACTGTCCTGTCCACCCCTCACTCTGACTGACTCTTATCAGAAGGCCCTGATATACTGTCCTGTCCACCCCTCACTCTGACTGACTCTTATCAGAAGGCCCTGATATACTGTCCTGTCCACCCCTCACTCTGACTGACTCTTATCAGAAGGCCCTGATATACTGTCCTGTCCACCCCTCACTCTGACTGACTCTTATCAGAAGGCCCTGATATACTGTCCTGTCCACCCCTCACTCTGACTGACTCTTATCAGAAGGCCCTGATATACTGTCCACCCCTCACTCTGACTGACTCTTATCAGAAGGCCCTGATATACTGTCCTGTCCACCCCTCACTCTGACTAACTCTTATCAGAAGGCCCTGATATACTGTCCTGTCCACCCCTCACTCTGACTGGCTCTTATCAGAAGGCCCTGATATACTGTCCTGTCCACCCCTCACTCTGACTGACTCTTATCAGAAGGCCCTGATATACTGTCCTGTCCACCCCTCACTCTGACTGACTCTTATCAGAAGGCCCTGATATACTGTCCTGTCCACCCCTCACTCTGACTAACTCTTATCAGAAGGCCCTGATATACTGTCCTGTCCACCCCTCACTCTGACTGACTCTTATCAGAAGGCCCTGATATACTGTCCTGTCCACCCCTCACTCTGACTGACTCTTATCAGAAGGCCCTGATATACTGTCCTGTCCACCCCTCACTCTGACTAACTCTTATCAGAAGGCCCTGATATACTGTCCTGTCCACCCCTCACTCTGACTAACTCTTATCAGAAGGCCCTGATATACTGTCCTGTCCACCCCTCACTCTGACTGACTCTTATCAGAAGGCCCTGATATACTGTCCTGTTCACCCCTCACTCTGACTGACTCTTATCAGAAGGCCCTGATATACTGTCCTGTTCACCCCTCACTCTGACTGACTCTTATCAGAAGGCCCTGCTATACTGTCCTGTCCACCCCTCACTCTGACTAACTCTTATCAGAAGGCCCTGCTATACTGTCCTGTTCACCCCTCACTCTGACTGACTCTTATCAGAAGGCCCTGATATACTGTCCTGTCCACCCCTCACTCCTGCCACCCCTGCACTCTTATCAGAAGGCCCTGATATACTGTCCTGTCCACCCCTCACTCTGACTGACTCTTATCAGAAGGCCCTGATATACTGTCCTGTTCACCCCTCACTCTGACTGACTCTTATCAGAAGGCCCTGATATACTGTCCACCCCTCACTCTGACTAACTCTTATCAGAAGGCCCTGATATACTGTCCTGTCCACCCCTCACTCTGACTGACTCTTATCAGAAGGCCCTGATATACTGTCCTGTCCACCCCTCACTCTGACTAACTCTTATCAGAAGGCCCTGATATACTGTCCTGTCCACCCCTCACTCTGACTGACTCTTATCAGAAGGCCCTGCTATACTGTCCTGTCCACCCCTCACTCTGACTGACTCTTATCAGAAGGCCCTGATATACTGTCCTGTCCACCCCTCACTCTGACTAACTCTTATCAGAAGGCCCTGATATACTGTCCTGTCCACCCCTCACTCTGACTAACTCTTATCAGAAGGCCCTGATATACTGTCCTGTCCACCCCTCACTCTGACTGACTCTTATCAGAAGGCCCTGATATACTGTCCTGTCCACC
>NC_138297.1:67777500-67815000 GCF_965601325.2 Salmo salar
ACAATTACAATAAATCTCATTATCTTGCGATTTACAGCGATGTGTTTTTTGTTAGAGTAGGACAGTTCTATGTGATGTCAGAAGGCTTGTATGTATGTGTAGTACCTACAGTGTTACACAAATACTGGGAGAGGAGAGGAGAGGAGAGGAGAGGAGAGGAGAGGAGAGGAGAGGAGAGGAGAGGAGAGGAGAGGAGAGGAGAGGAGAGGAGAGGAGAGGAGAGGAGAGGAGAGGAGAGGAGAGGAGAGGAGAGGTGGTGGAATGTCATGTTGCAGCTGGCCTGGAGAGAGGTGGTGGTGGGAATGTCATGTTGCAGCTGGCCTGGATGTCCTTGTAGACATACTGAGGCAACTGACAGGAACTACCCAACCGGAATCCCCGGTCTCTCAGTTGTCTCTCTAACCCAACCAGCTCAGACAGGGACCCACGAGTGCATTCCAAACGGCCCCCTATTCCCTATATATTGCACTACTTTGGACCATTCCCTCCCGTAGGGCTCTGGTCAAAAGTAGTGCACTATATAGGGAATAGAGGGCCTTTTGGAACACAGCCCACCGCTCTCTACACTGCTGCCACAACGAGCCAGCGAAATGGGCCTGCGTCCAGAAACATATAAAAAAATAAAAAAAACATTTAGATCCCCCTTGCTTTTATTTTCTAAACTCTGTTAAAGAGAATGCTCTGACTTTTGTAGGAGTTGTTAAATGGGGAAAAACTCAGGAAATGAAATTGAGATTGTTCTGGCTCGAGTTCCCGCTTCAAAGACTTATGAGCGGTTCCCTAATGAAAACCTGACGGAACCTTAGAACCCGTCCCTGGAGAATAGAAGAGCTACTGCATCACAGGGAGGACGTCAAGGGCTGTGTCCCCAATGGCACCTTAAACCCTATCTAGTGTACTTCCTGTACCAGGGTCAAATATATAATATAGTGTTTTATCTCCATGTGTTGATGTGTATTATCTATAGCAGTGGTTCCCAACCTGTTTGGGTTACTGTGCCACCGAGTGCATTATGCTTCTGCCCGGAGAACCTCTGAAGTAGCCCGTCATATACTGTGTATATATACTGTATTCTATACTATTCTACTGTAGCTTAGTCTATGCTGCTCTGACATTACTCGTCCGTATGTTTATATGTTCTTAATTCCATTCCTTTACTTAGATTTGTGTGTATTGGGTATATATTGTGTAATTTGTTAGTTATTACATATTAGATATTACTACACTGTCGGAGCTAGAAACACAAGCTTTTCGCTACACTCACATTAACATCTGCTAAACACGTGTATGTGACCAATAACATTTGATTTGATTCATTCTCATTTTACCAGTAGACTTGTGGTGTCAGGAGTCTTCTCATGTACCCCTTGTGGATAGGCCAAGTACCCCCCAGGGGTCCTAGTACCCCAGGTTGGGAACCACTGGGCTATACAGTAGGTAAACCCTCTGCACTAACAGTTAATATACATGGATCATTAAAACCCCTAGAGCGTTAGACAGGGATTAGAATTATGGCCCAAACTAATTCCAGGAATGAAATAAACACATACAGAATGATTTCTGTGCTCATGTTACTAAGAGTCTTGTATTCTCACACAAAACCATAGAAACCCTAGGATGTAAAATGTTTTGGCAGATAACCCCAGATTTGTAAGTAATTACCTGGAATTTAGATGATCCCTGGCAACTACCCCACCAACTGGACCATCGCTTACAGTGTTATTATCTAACTCAACACACAGCGTCTACTGGCAGACAGCATCTACTGGCAGACAGCATCTACTGGCCCTGCTGTATTCTACTGTTATTATCTATAACTCAACACACAGCGTCTACTGGCAGACAGCATCTACTGGCAGACAGCATCTACTGGCCCTGCTGTATTCTACTGTTATTATCTATAACTCAACACACAGCATCTACTGGCAGACAGCATCTACTGGCCCTGCTGTGTTCTACTGTTATTATTTATAACTCAACACACAGCGTCTACTGGCAGACAGCATCTACTGGCCCTGCTGTGTTCTACTGTTATTATCTATAACTCAACACACAACATCTACTGGCAGACAGCATCTACTGGCAGACAGCATCTACTGGCAGACAGCATCTACTGGCCCTGCTGTGTTCTACTGTTATTATCTATAACTCAACACACAGCATCTACTGGCAGACAGCATCTATTGGCAGACAGCATCTACTGGCCCTGCTGTATTCTACTGTTATTATCTATAACTCAACACACAGCATCTACTGGCAGACAGCATCTACTGGCAGACAGCATCTACTGGCCCTGCTGTGTTCTACTGTTATTATCTATAACTCAACACACAGCATCTACTGGCAAACAGCATCTACTGGCCCTGCTGTGTTCTACTGTTATTATCTATAACTCAACACACAGCGTCTACTGGCAGACAGCATCTACTGGCAGACAGCATCTACTGGCCCTGCTGTGTTCTACTGTTATTATCTATAACTCAACACACAACATCTACTGGCAGACAGCATCTACTGGCAGACAGCATCTACTGGCAGACAGCATCTACTGGCCCTGCTGTGTTCTACTGTTATTATCTATAACTCAACACACAGCATCTACTGGCAGACAGCATCTATTGGCAGACAGCATCTACTGGCCCTGCTGTATTCTACTGTTATTATCTATAACTCAACACACAGCATCTACTGGCAGACAGCATCTACTGGCAGACAGCATCTACTGGCCCTGCTGTGTTCTACTGTTATTATCTATAACTCAACACACAGCATCTACTGGCAGACAGCATCTACTGGCAGACAGCATCTACTGGCCCTGCTGTATTCTACTGTTATTATCTATAACTTAACACACAGCATCTACTGGCAGACAGCATCTACTGGCCCTGCTGTGTTCTACTGTTATTATCTATAACTCAACACACAGCATCTACTGGCAGACAGCATCTACTGGCCCTGCTGTATTCTACTGTTATTATCTATAACTCAACACACAGCATCTACTGGCAGACAGCATCTATTAGCAGACAGCATCTACTGGCCCTGCTGTATTCTACTGTTATTATCTATAACTCAACACACAGCATCTACTGGCAGACAGCATCTATTGGCAGACAGCATCTATTGGCAGACAGCATCTATTGGCAGACAGCATCTACTGGCAGACAGCATCTATTGGCAGACAGCATCTACTGGCCCTACTATGTTCTACTGTTTTTATCTATAACTCAACACACAGCGTCTACTGGCAGACAGCATCTACTGGCAGACAGCATTTACTGGCCCTGCTGTGTTCTACTGTTATTATCTATAACTCAACACACAGCATCTACTGGCAGACAGCATCTACTGGCCCTGCTGTGTTCTACTGTTATTATCTACAACTCAACACACAGCATCTACTGGCAGACAGCATCTACTGGCAGACAGCATCTACTGGCCCTGCTGTTTTCTACTGTTATAATCTAACTCAACACACAGCATCTACTGGCAGACAGCATCTACTGGCCCTGCTGTATTCTACTGTTATTATCTAACTCAACACACAGCATCTACTGGCAGACAGCATCTATTGGCAGACAGCATCTATTGGCAGACAGCATCTATTGGCAGACAGCATCTACTGGCAGACAGCATCTATTGGCAGACAGCATCTACTGGCCCTACTATGTTCTACTGTTTTTATCTATAACTCAACACACAGCGTCTACTGGCAGACAGCATCTACTGGCAGACAGCATTTACTGGCCCTGCTGTGTTCTACTGTTATTATCTATAACTCAACACACAGCATCTACTGGCAGACAGCATCTACTGGCCCTGCTGTGTTCTACTGTTATTATCTACAACTCAACACACAGCATCTACTGGCAGACAGCATCTACTGGCAGACAGCATCTACTGGCCCTGCTGTTTTCTACTGTTATTATCTAACTCAACACACAGCATCTACTGGCAGACAGCATCTACTGGCCCTGCTGTTTTCTACTGTTATTATCTATAACTCAACACACAGCATCTACTGGCAGACAGCATCTACTGGCCCTGCTGTTTTCTACTGTTATTATCTATAACTCAACACACAGCATCTACTGGCAGACAGCATCTACTGGCCCTGCTGTGTTCTACTGTTATTATCTATAACTCAACACACAGCATCTACAGGCAGACAACATCTACTGGCCCTCCTGTGTTCTACTGTTATTATCTACAACTCAACACACAGCATCTACTGGCAGACAGCATCTACTGGCAGACAGCATCTACTGGCCCTGCTGTGTTCTACTGTTATTCTCTATAACTCAACACACAGCATCTACTGGCAGACAGCATCTACTGGCCCTGCTGTGTTCTACTGTTATTATCTATAACTCAACACACAGCATCTACTGGCAGACAGCATCAACTGGCCATGCTGTGTTCTACTGTTATTATCTATAACTCAACACACAGCATCTACTGGCAGACAGCATCTATTGGCAGACAGCATCTACTGGCCCTGCTGTGTTCTACTGTTATTATCTATAACTCAACACACAGCATCTACTGGCAGACAGCATCTACTGGCCCTGCTGTGTTCTACTGTTATTATCTATAACTCAACACACAGCATCTACAGGCAGACAACATCTACTGGCCCTCCTGTGTTCTACTGTTATTATCTATAACTCAACACACAGCATCTACTGGCAGACAGCATCTACTGGCAGACAGCATCTACTGGCCCTGCTGTGTTCTACTGTTATTCTCTATAACTCAACACACAGCATCTACTGGCAGACAGCATCTACTGGCCCTGCTGTGTTCTACTGTTATTATCTATAACTCAACACACAGCATCTACTGGCAGACAGCATCTACTGGCAGACAGCATCAACTGGCCATGCTGTGTTCTACTGTTATTATCTATAACTCAACACACAGCATCTACTGGCAGACAGCATCTATTGGCAGACAGCATCTACTGGCCCTGCTGTGTTCTACTGTTATTATCTATAACTCAACACACAGCATCTACTGGCAGACAGCATCTATTGGCAGACAGCATCTACTGGCCCTGCTGTGTTCTACTGTTATTATCTATAACTCAACAAACAGCATCCACTGGCAGACAGCATCTATTGGCAGACAGCATCTACTGGCCCTGCTGTATTCTACTGTTATTATCTATAACTCAACACACAGCATCTACTGGCAGACAGCATCTACTGGCCCTGCTGTGTTCTACTGTTATTATCTATAACTCAACACACAGCATCTACTGGCAGACAGCATCTACTGGCAGACAGCATCTACTGGCCCTGCTGTGATCTACTGTTATTATCTATAACTCAACACACAGCATCTACTGGCAGACAGCATCTACTGGCAGACAGCATCTACTGGCAGACAGCCTCTACTGGCAGACAGCATCTACTGGCAGACAGCATCTACTGGCAGACAGCATCTACTGGCTGACAGCATCTACTGGCCCTGCTGTATTCTACTGTTATTCTACTGGCCCTGCTGTATTCTACTGAGTCTGGTATCCTGAGCTGAGGCTGGGAGTGTGTGTGTGTGTGTGTGTGTGTGTGTGTGTGTGTGTGTGTGTGTGTGTGTGTGTGTGTGTGTGTGTGTGTGTGTGTGTGTGTGTGTGTGTGTGTGTGTGTGTGTGTGTGTGTGTGTTTGTCCTCCTGTGTGTGACTCCACTGTCCTCCACCATCACTGTTCAGTGTGGAATGCTGGGTATTCAGGGCAGCTGAACGTTCCGGCCCAGTTAAAAGCAGTAATACCATCTCTCTCTAATGCAATAGTTATCAGGAGTGATGACACTGGGCCATTCCCCAGCAGAGCAGCACAGAAATCTAATCAGGACATTGTTACTAAAACAGACTTGTTTATGGAGCCGCCCCTAAAGTAGACGCAGCAAGTATGGAAACAATGTCTTCCCTCTGTCAGCTCTGTTAGAGCTCTGTTAAACATGCCAGCTCGCAGGTCACACACCACACACACGCACCACACACACACACACACACACACACACACACACACACACACACACACACACACACACACACACACACACACACACACACACACACACACACACACACACACACACACACACACACACACACACACACACACACACACACACACACACACACACACACACACACACACACACACACATGGCAAGTGTATGAGGTGCCAGTGTGGTTAGGGGGAAGCGAGCGGTGGAACGGTGGGAGCGAGTGGTGGCTTGTGGAGGGCGATGTGGTATGGGGGTTGTCACAGGATGAGGGGGTTTGGGGGGGGTTCCGCGAGTGGTGGCTTATGGGGGAGGTGGTAAGGTTGGAGGGTTGGTATTGGAGGGTGTCACGGGGGCTGAGGAGAGTAGAGGATTTCAGGTCGTTACCATACAGCTGTTTTGGAAGCAGGGTAGAGTATAGCTCACCGCTCCCCTCTCAGGTTCAGTTAGTCCCAGACACACGTAACAGTTTGGCTGCATGTTAGCTCCTCTGAGCCCCCTGGACGGACCCACCAGCAATAGGTTAAATTAGGCTGCGTCAGCAACGGGACGACACATGAATGAATTGGGTCAACATCTGACTGGTGTACGCACGCAGGGGCCCAGCGGGGGGCTTGTCTGAGTCTCGGGATGCGTTCTAAATGGCTGTCTGTTCCCTATAGAATGGCCCCTATGGACCCTGGTCAGAAACGCTGCCCTATGTACAGGTAACTGCCAAAATAAAGGATACACACAAATCAAAAATATTTGTAAAAAAATCCTTAAAGTAGAATTTCTAGAGATGATTAATGTTACTGTCCCTACCACAACCAAAACAAATACTTAATTACATGTAATTATGTCCTTGAAACATTACATTTAAATACTGTAGAATTCCATGAATTCCTATGAAGGACTGATCCTACCGGGGAGTGGCAATATGGACGACCGGTGACTTCAAAGCCTCTCAATGGCCAATACATAGCATCAACAATCCAGGGTTTAAATACTTCGTTGTTTAAACCCCCTATGGTCCTTTCAGACTCTTTCAAAGTCACTGAGATCTCTTCTTCTAGCCATGGTAGACCAAATAATGGGCAACTGGGAATTTTTATACGTGACCCTAAGCATGATGGGATGTTAATTGCTTTGTGGAAACACCTTGCTTTCAATATACAATACTTTGTATCCCTGATTTACTCAAGTGTTTCCTTTATTTTGCCAGTTACCTGTAGGGAACCCTGGTCAAAAATAGGTGAGGAGAGGGGTGTGGAGCAGGCGCTATGGAGAGGTGAACAGTGTCTGGTTTCTCCCCTCTCTCTCGGGGCATAGTGAAACACTGTCACATGTCACAGAGAGAGTAGTAGTGGTTGTAAGTAGTAGAGTACCAGGAATAGTTAGATTAGGTATTCAGTAATCAGAGCTCTCTCTCTCTCTGTCTCACTCTCTGTCTCTCTCTCTCTCTCTGTCTCACTCTCTGTCTCTCTCTGTCTCTCTGTCTCTCTCTCTCTGTCTCACTCTCTGTCTCTCTCTGTCTCTCTCTGTCTCTCTGTCTCTCTCTCTCTCTCTCTCTCTCTCTCTCTCTCTCTCTCTGTCTCACTCTCTGTCTCTCTCTGTCTCTCTCTGTCTCTCTGTCTCTCTCTCCTCTCTCTCTCTCTCTCTCTCTCTCTGTCTCTCTCTCTCTGTCTCTCTCTCTCTCTCTGTCTCACTCTCTCTCTCTGTCTCACTCTCTGTCTCTCTCTGTCTCTCTGTCTCTCTCTCTCTCTCTCTCTCTCTCTCTCTCTCTCTCTCTCTCTGTCTCACTCTCTGTCTCACTCTCTGTCTCTCTCTCTCTCTCTCTCTCTGTCTCTCTCTGTCTCACTCTCTGTCTCTCTCTCTGGTCTCTCTCTCTCTCTTTCCCCCTTCTTCTCTCTCTCTCTCTCTGTCTCATCTCTGTCTCTCTCTCTCTTCTCCTCTCTCTGTCTTGCTCTCTCTCTCTCGTCTTCTCCTCTCTCTCTGTCCATCTCTCCCTCTCTCTCTCATTGTCTCTGTCTCTCTCTCTCTCTTTCCCCCTTCTTTCTCTCTCTCTCCCCCCTCTTTCTCTCTCTCTTTCACTTTCTGCTTTCTCTGAACAGTCAGTTGATCAACATATTAAGTTAGCCCTAGACTCACTCTACAGACCCATAAATCCCTTCTATTGGAAAGTTCATTTCACCATATTTGGAATGTAATCCTACCAACCGTAGAACAAGTGACTTAGACATGGCTGTTATTTCACTGCATGGGGTCATTTATTGGAATATTTATGAAATGTGATGAAATAAGTAGTGTGTGTGTGTGTGTGTGTGTGTGTGTGTGTGTGTGTGTGTGTGTGTGTGTGTGTGTGTGTGTGTGTGTGTGTGTGTGTGTGTGTGTGTGTGTGTGTGTGTGTGTGTGTGTGTGTGTGTGTGTGTGGCTGCTGGCATAGGGCCTCCAGATATAAACAGTGCCCAGAGGGCTTGTTGAGTGGGGTGAGGAGCGGTGGTGTGTGTGTGTGTGTGTGTATATGGTGTGTGTGTACATGCTAGCCCACTCAGTCCCATGTCAAGAGTCTCATGTATGTGCAGTATTTGCTCCGTCAGTCTGCACTCTGACCCCTCGTTGAAAGGTTGAATTCCATCGTATCGGCTTGTGTTCTGAAAATCACATGATGTCACCGGCATGGAATTGATGACAAATCGGCGTTTCTGTTAAGAAATGCATTAGCTGAATGGAGCAGGACGATACCCTTGCATTGTGCAAAACTTTTTTAGATTAATCAAAATGAGTGATTACCATTGAACGATAATGACATTTCACCCCCAAATCATTGCTAATTGAACAATGATATAATCACATAATGGTCTCCTAGCCAAAGCGTCCAATCAAATCAATCAAATTTTGGGGTCATGGGATCCCATTTGATCTAGTCTCAGACCACAGAGAGAACCCAGTGGTCACAGGTCTCAGACCACAGAGAGAACCCAGTGGTCACAGGTCTCAGACCACAGAGAGAACCCAGTGGTCACAGGTCTCAGACCACAGAGAGAACCCAGTGGTCACAGGTCTCAGACCACAGAGAGAACCCAGTGGTCACAGGTCTCAGACCACAGAGAGAACCCAGTGGTCACAGGTTTCAGACCACAGAGAGAACCCAGTGGTCACAGGTCTCAGACCACAGAGAGAACCCAGTGGTCACAGGTCTCAGACCACAGAGAGAACCCAGTGGTCACAGGTCTCAGACTACAGAGAGAACCCAGTGGTCACAGGTCTCAGACCACAGAGAGAACCCAGTGGTCACAGGTCTCAGACCACAGAGAGAACCCAGTGGTCACAGGTCTCAGACCACAGAGAGAACCCAGTGGTCACAGGGCTCAGACCACAGAGAGAACCCAGTGGTCACACACAACAGGGGTCAATACAGAGCCAGGGGTCAGGGATCAATACAGAGCCAGGGGTCAATTCAGAGCCAGGGGTCAGGGATCAATACAGAGCCAGTAGTCAATACAGAGCCAGGGGTCAATACAGAGCCAGGGGTCAGGGATCAATACAGAGCCAGTAGTCAATACAATACAGAACCAGGGGTCAGTACAGAGCCAGCGGTCAGGGATCAATACAGAGACGGGTCAACACAGAGACAGGGGTCAATACAGAGCCAGGGGTCAATACAGAGCCAGGGGTCAGTACAGAGCCAGCGGTCAGGGATCAATACAGAGACGGGTCAACACAGAGACAGGGGTCAATACAGAGCCAGGGGTCAGTACAGAGCCAGGGGTCAGGGATCAATACAGAGACGGGTCAACACAGAGACAGGGGTCAATACAGAGACAGGGGTCAGGGGTCAATACAGAGACAGGGGTCAATACAGAGACAGGGGTCAAAACAGAGACGGATAAATAAGGAGACAGGGCTCAATACAGAGCCAGTCTCCTACCCAAATGCCAGCCTATCCTCTATGTAGTGCACTACATTTGACCAGGGCCCATAGGGTTCCCATAGGACTCGGGTGAAAAGTAGTGCACTTTTGTGGTGAAGCTGTCCTGTCCCCTTAACAGAAAAACACCCCCAAAGCATAATGTTTCCACCTCCATGTTTGACGGTGGGGATGGTGTTCTTGGGGTCATAGGCAGCATTCGTCCTCCTCCAAACTTCAGACGGGCATGTATATGTGCTTTCTTGAGCAGGGGGACCTTGCGGGCGCTGCAGGATTTCAGTCCTTCATGGCGTAGTGTGTTACCAATTGTTTTCTTGGCGACTATGGTCCCAGCTGCCTTGAGATCATTGACAAGATCCTCCCGTGTAGTTCTGGGCTGATTCCTCACCGTTCTCATGATCATTGCAACTCCACGAGGTGAGATCTTGCATGGAGCCCCAGGCCGAGGGAGATTGACAGTTCTTTTGTGTTTCTTCCATTTGCGAATAATCGAACCATCTGTTGTCACCTTCTCACCAAGCTGCTTGGCGATGGTCTTGTAGCCCATTCCAGCCTTGTGTAGGTCCACAATCTTGTCCCTGACATCCTTGGAGAGCTCTTTGGTCTTGGCCATGGTGGAGAGTTTGGAATCTGATTGATTGATTGCTTCTGTGAACAGGTGTCTTTTATACAGGTAACAAGCTGAGATTGGGAGCACTCCCTTTAAGAGTGCGCTCCTAATCTCAGCTCATTACCTGTATAAAAGACACCTGGGAGCCAGAAATCTTTCTGATTGAGAGGGGGTCAAATACTTATTTCCCTCATTAAAATGCAAATCATTTTATAACATTTTTGACATGCGTTTTTCTGGATTTTTTGTTGTTGTTATTCTGTCTCTCACTGTTCAAATAAACCTACCATTAAAATTATAGACTGGTCATTTCTTTGTCCGTGGGCAAATGTACAAAATCAGCAGGGGATCAAATACTTTTTTCCCTCACTGTATAGGGAATGGGGTGCAGTTTGGGATTTGACAGTATGGTATGAGCCAGTTGAGCAGGTCTGAGAGATGAGAGATAGAGATGCTGGGTCAGACAGACAGACAGACAGACAGACAGACAGACAGACAGACAGACAGACAGACAGACAGACAGACAGACAGACAGACAGACAGACAGACAGACAGACAGGGAGGGAGGGAGGGAGGGAGGGAGGGAGGGAGGGAGGGAGGGAGGGAGGGAGGGAGGGAGGGAGGGAGGGAGGGAGGGAGGGAGGGAGGGAGGGAGGGAGGGAGGTGCTGGGTCAGACAGACAGCAGACAGACAGGGAGGGGGGGAGAGAAGGAAGGAGGGTGGGAGATGCTGGGTCAGACAGACAGACAGACAGACAGACAGACAGACAGACAGACAGACAGACAGACAGACAGACAGACAGACAGACAGACAGACAGACAGACAGACAGACAGACAGACAGACAGACAGACAGACAGACAGACAGACAGGGAGGTTAATGCTGGGTCAGACAGACAGGGAGGAAGGAAGGTAGCAGGTACATGGTGTTTTACTGAGATGTGTGCGTTGGCCAGGGGATTGATCTCTCTGCCACCCTCACCACCCTCGCCAACTGGACTCAGCCTGACCCCGACTCTGAAGCCCAGAACATGATGCTAGGTGCTGTTCCAGTCTGTTGGCAATCCCGTACCAGGACCACACACACACACACACACACACACACACACACACACACACACACACACACACACACACACACACACACACTGAGTGGTCTGAGTGGTCTGATTCACAGGGCAGTGGTCGGGGGCCCCTGTCTTTCCCAGCGTGGGCCGATATTCAGCGCCGCCCCGTCAGAAGCAGCACCCCTGTGACAGAACACAGGAAAGTGCACATTGGGTATTTATGGATCCTTGACCTCCTTCCCGACCTGATCCCGCAGGCGTGAGGAATGTTGGGGTAGTTGTTGCTGGTGTTGGTGCTGTGCCCGTCCCGTCTCTGAGACACAATATCACTGGACATCAATGAAACAAAACGGACTGCAATGGGGAGGGACTACCTCAACTTTTTTCCATTGGAAAGCTTTTCACTGTGGTGTGCTCTAATTAACATGACCCACAGCACTGATAGAAGACTGTGGCAATACAGTGATAGACTTAGTTCATATTCAGTCAGACATATTGATTTCTCTGTGGATGGTGCCCTGTGGATGGTGCTCTGTGGATGGTGCCCTGTGGATGGTGCTCTTTGGATGGTGCCCTGTGGATGGTGCTCTGTGGATGGTGCCCTGTGGATGGTGCCCTGTGGATGGTGCCCTGTGGATGGTGCTCTGTGGATGGTGCCCTGTGGATGGTGCCCTGTGGATGGTGCTCTGTGGATGGTGCTCTGTGGATGGTGCTCTGTGGATGGTGCCCTGTGGATGGTGCTCTGTGGATGGTGCTCTGTGGATGGTGCCCTGTGGATGGTGCTCTGTGGATGGTGCTCTGTGGATTGTGCTCTGTGGATGGTGCCCTGTGGATGGTGCTCTGTGGATGGTGCCCTGTGGATGGTGCCCTGTGGATGGTGCTCTGTGGATGGTGCTCTGTGGATGGTGCTCTGTGGATGGTGCCCTGTGGATACTTTGATGACTGAAGGGAGGTCACAGTAGTGTACACTGAAATCCCTGGGTCATGTTGTGATAGATTAACATGTTGATTACAGTACTGAGCAGACTGTCAATGTGGAGACAGTCTAACTCATGTTGTAATAGATTAACATGTTGATTACAGTACTGAACAGACTGTCAATGTGGAGACAGTCTAACTCATGTTGTGATAGATTAACATGTTGATTACAGTACTGAACAGACTGTCAATGTGGAGACAGTCTAACTCATGTTGTGATAGATTAACACATGTTGATTACAGTACTGAACAGACTGTCAATGTGGAGACAGTCTAACTCATGTTGTGATACATTAACATGTTGATTACAGTACTGAACAGACTGTCAATGTGGAGACAGTCTAACTCATGTTGTGATAGATTAACATGTTGATTACAGTACTGGACAGACTGTCAATGTGGAGACAGTCTAACTCATGTTGTGATAGATTAACATGTTGATTACAGTACTGAACAGACTGTCAATGTGGAGACAGTCTAACTCATGTTGTGATAGATTAACATGTTGATTACAGTACTGAACAGACTGTCAATGTGGAGACAGTCTAACTCATGTTGTGATAGATTAACACATGTTGATTACAGTACTGAACAGACTGTCAATGTGGAGACAGTCTAACTCATGTTGTGATAGATTAACATGTTGATTACAGTACTGAACAGACTGTCAATGTGGAGACAGTCTAACTCATGTGGTGATAGATTAACACATGTTGATTACAGTACTGAACAGACTGTCAATGTGGAGACAGTCTAACTCATGTTGTGATAGATTAACACATGTTGATTGTCCTGCAGATGGGCACCTTGTATTGATGTCGCCAAACCAAAGCCAGATTTTATCGAGATGTTTTGCTTTCATCGTTGACAGATGATGTTGAAACCATGTTGTTGGTGCCCATTGTCTCTGCACCATTCTGAAGGCTCTGATTTGATTTCCTATGGACACCGGGTTCTGAGAAAGAGTATCTGTATTGGCATGGATACATGCCTGGAAGGTTGATTCAAGCGGATCCCTTTGTAGAAAGAAATCAAAGTTTGCATAACTACTGCTATCTTCCCATCTCCTGTTGAGTTTGTCTGGTATATTTGTCATGTAAATATCAATTGAATATGTATATCTGGTGCATTCCTCCATTGCAGCGAGCCAAGCGTTGACGGATTGGCTTCACATGGATGTATGCGTCCCAAATGGCACACTATTCCCTATATAGTGCACTACATAGGGAATAGGGCTCTGGTCTAAAGTAGTGCACTATATAGGGAATAGGGCTCTGGTCTAAAGTAGTGCACTATATAGGGAATAGGGCTCTGGTCTAAAGTAGTGCACTATATAGGGAATAGGGCTCTGGTCTAAAGTAGTGCACTATATAGGGAATAGGGTATAAATTGGACCAGAGACATCCTGTTATTTGAGTAGCAGATGATGAGGAGGAAGAGCTGGACAGAGGAACAATGTCATCGGCATTGGACCCAACAATCGTCCTCCAGTGAATCCAGTGGAACCTGATAGATTCTCTCATCTATCTATCTATCTTCGTTGTTTCACAGCAAAATGAGCTCCCCGTGACAAGAAAGAAACATCAAAACACATCATTTCATGTCTTTTTTTGTGTTCCCTTCTTCTCTTCACAGACGTCTTGCAGGCAACGATTTGACGCACATTCCCAAAGGAGCGTTCTACGGCCTCTTCAACCTCAAAGTACTGTAAGTAAACCCTCCTCTCATGTCTCTCAACCGTCTTTTACCCACCTCTTCCAAGATGGGGACATCATGTGGTGAGGCAATAGGTTCCAGGTCTCTCTCTCTCTCTCTCTCTCCACCTCTCTCCCTGTCTCTCTCACTCGATCTGTCTCTCTTTCCACCTCTCTCCCTGTCTCTCCCTGTCTCTCTCTCTCTCTCTCTCTTTCTCCACCTCTCACCCTGTCTCTCTCTCCTCTCTCTCTCTCTCTCTCTCTCTCTCTCTCTCTCTCCACCTCTCACCCTGTCTCTCTCTCACTCTTTCTGTCTCTCCCTGTCTCTCTCTCTCTCTCTCTCTCTCACTCTCTCTCTCCACCTCTCTCCCTGTCTTTCCCTGTCTCTCTCTCTCTCTCTCTCTCTCCACCTCTCACCCTGTCTCTCTCTCACTCTTTCTGTCTCTCTCTCTGTGTCTCCGTCTCAAACCAGAGGCGATTATCTCTGTTTTCTCAGCAGAAGTGTTTTTACTGTGAGTTGACCTGGAGGTCATTGTTTCTCCTGCTACCTCTCAGTCTCCCCAGAAAGAGCCTTGGACAGGGATCAAATGATTCACAGGAATCTTTAATTATGAAAATGTGCTGGTAATTTATAGTAATTGGTGTTAAAAGGGGTTAGTCTTAGGAAAGTATTGGAAAGCAATTTTGCCACTTTGAGAAAATTGCCTGAGAAGTGCTTTGTGGATGGATCACCCTGTAAGGCCTTCAATGTATCCTAAATGGCACCCTATTCCCTAAGTAGTGCACTAAATAGAGGATAGGGTGCATTTAGGAACAAAGCCCAGTTCTACCTACAGCAGATAGGAGCTTCAGGGAGTTTCAGCTTCATGCTTTACACTTGTAGCATGAAACCTCAAGGTATTCTGGAGATGAAGGGATGAAAAGGAGGGAGATCTGGGAAGGAGGGAGGAAAGGAAGGGAGATCTGGGAAGGAAGGAGGAAAGGAAGGGAGGTCTGGGAAGGAGGGAGGAAAGGAGGGAGATCTGGGAAGAAGGAGGAAAGGAGGGAGGAAAGGAGGGAGATCTGGGAAGGAGGGAGGAAAGGAGGGAGATCTGGGAAGGAGGGAGGAAAGGAGGGAGATCTGGGAAGGAGGGAGGAAAGGAGGGAGATCTGGGAAGAGGGAGGAAAGGAGGGAGATCTGGGAAGAGGGAGGAAAGGAGGGAGATCTGGGAAGAGGGAGGAAAGGAGGGAGATCTGGGAAGAGGGAGGAAAGGAGGGAGTTCTGGGAAGAGGGGTGATACATCTCCATCAACATGTTAGTGCTACCCAGCTCTCTCTCTTTCTCTCTCTCTTTTTCTCTCTTTCTCTCTTTTTCTCTCACTCACTCTCTTTCTCTCGCTCTCTCTCTCTTTCTCTCTCTCACTCTCTCTCTTTATCTCTCTCTTTTTCTCTCTTTTTCTCTCACTCTCTCTCTCTCGCTCTCTCTTTTCTCTCTCTCTCTCTCTGACAAGGCCTTGACATGTCAAACTTTTACAGTTGCTGACAGTTTATCAGTGTTTTTTCTGACTAGACTGTAAAAATGTAATAAACTTGTTTTTTTTGTCTGGTGTTGAGATAGTTCTCCTGTGACCCTTCTAACATCTGAGACCGTTGATCCATTGGAAAACTCTTCCTGAACTCTTTGTTATGGTGCCTCTCCACGTAGATTCATAAAAGAACACCTCTTTGATATGAATACTAGGGATAATCACTTACAGTCCCTACATTTGTAAAGTTTTATACTTAAATACACATGTTGAGGCTACGGGCAGGGTTTTAATTTATTACTCTGTACCAGAAACATCTGGACCGGCGGTGAGGATCTCATAAAAGTAAATAAAAACCTGTTTGTGACATGTAGAACAAATGTGCCAGGTAAGTGAGCTTTGTAAAAGTAAATTTCCTGTGAAACGGCCGTTTTTGATGAAAGCGCGGCAGGAATATTGGACCATATTTCAGCACCATGTCATTTGTCACAATGAGAGAATCTGGTCTGGTGTAAGTCTCTCTGGGCTGGGTTCTTTTCTTCCGTCTATACAACCTTCTCTCCTTCTTCCCGTTGAAGACTTCAAAGAGATTTTTTGCAAGAGCAGCACTGCAAAGGATTTCCCGTTTTGTGTAACTTAGATGAAGGATGTACGTCAAGCAACACATACACTATATATACAAAAGTATGTGGACACCCCTTCAAATTAGTGGATTCGGTTATTTCAGCCACATCCGTTGCTGACTGGTGTATGAAATCGAACACACAGCCATGCAATCTCCATAGACAAACATTGGCAGTAGAATGGCCTTACTGAAGAGTTCAGTGGCTTTCAACGTGGCACTGTCATAGGATGCCACCTTTCCAAGAAGTCAGTTCGTAAAATGTCTGACCTGCTAGTGCTGCCCCGGTCAACTGTAAATGCTGTTATTGTGAAGTGGAAACGTCTAGGAGCAACAACGGCTCAGCCTCGAAGTGGTAGGCCAGACAAGCTCACAGAACGGGACCGCAAAGTGCATAGCGCGTAAAAATCATCTGTCCTTGGTTGCAACACTCACTACCGAGATCTAAACTGCCTCTGGAAGCAACGTCAGCATAATAACTGTTCGTCTGGAGCTTCATAAAGTGGTTTTCCATGGTCGAGCAGCCGCACACAAGCCTATAATCACCATTTCTAATGCCAAGTGTCAGCTGGAGTGGTGTAAAGCTCACCGCCATTGGACTCTTGAGCAGTGTAATCGCGTTCTCTGGAGTGATGAGTCACGCTCCACCATCTGGCATTCCGACAGACAAATCTGGTTTTGGCAGATGCCAGGAGAACGCTACCTGTCCGAATGCATAGTGCCAACTGTAAAGTTTGGTGGAGGAGGAATAATGGTCTGGGGCTGTTTTTCATGGTTCAGGCTAGGCTCCTTAGTTCCAGTGAAGGGAAATCTTCATGCTACAGCATACAATAACATTCTAGACAATTCTGTGCTTCCAACTTTGTGGCAACAGTTTGGGGAAGGCCCTTTCCTGTTTCAGCATGACAATGCCCCCGTGCACAAAGCAAGGTTCATACAGAAATGGTTTGTTGATCGGTGTGGAAGAACTTGACTGGCCTGCACAGAGCCCTGACCTCAACCCCATCGAACACCTTTGGGATGATTTGGAACGCTGACTGCGAGCCAGGCCTAATCGCCCAATATCAGTGTCCGACCTCACTAATGCTCTTGTGGCTGAATGGAAGCAAGTCCCCGTAGCAATGTTCCAACATCTAGTGGAAAGCCTTCCCAGAAGAGTGGAGGCTGTTATAGCAGCAATGTTCCAACATCTAGTGGAAAGCCTTCCCAGAAGAGTGGAGGCTGTTATAGCAGCAATGTTCCAACATCTAGTGGAAAGCCTTCCCAGAAGAGTGGAGGCTGTTATAGCAGCAATGTTCCAACATCTAGTGGAAAGCCTTCCCAGAAGAGTGGAGGCTGTTATAGCAGCAATGTTCCAACATCTAGTGGAAAGCCTTCCCAGAAGAGTGGAGGCTGTTGTAGCAGCAATGGGGGGGAACCAACTCCATATTAATGAGCTTGGAATGAGATGTTCGACGAGGAAGTGTCCACATACTTTTGGTAGTGTAATTTAGCAATCGGAAGAAGAAAAACAACGTGTAGTTAAAAAGAAGAACAGGAAAGATTTATTAAATATAAAAGTTGATGTATATTCACATATTTTTCCCGCAAAGAATATTAGTGATAGCAGCTGGTCTGGTCTTCTCTTCATAGGTATATAGATGTTTGGTTCTATAAACCATTGTTTCATTAGCCTTTCTCCTGGCATTGTGGTTACACATGCTACACTACCGTTGTCCGAAGAAGGCTTGTTGTGACTGTTGTCAAGAAGAGTTTTATACTGGACATCTGGGGAGAAGAGGTCTTAGTGGTCAGATAGAGGAATGTGACACACTTTCACAGCCAATCAGATGAGCTCATTAAGTTATTAGTTTGTTTACATTCACAGCTCGCTCAAACAGGGGAGAGAGAGAGAGACAGAGCGAGAGACAGAGCGAGAGACAGAGAGAGAGACAGAGAGAGAGACAGAGAGAGAGACAGAGAGCAGAGAGAGACAGACAGACAGACAGACAGACAGACAGACAGACAGACAGACAGACAGACAGACAGACAGACAGACAGACAGACAGACAGACAGACAGACAGACAGACAGACAGACAGACAGACAGAGTTGAGTACACATCTGCCTCTAAGCCTGAATTCCAACATGTTTGGGTAATGTCCACATCCGATGTTCTGCTGCCTGTGATCCTGTCTGTGTGTTCCTCATCTGTGGCTTGACAGACTACGGAACTCTGGATGAAGATTTAACACCCAGTTTGTTCATGTACAGACAGTAGATTAGATTATGTACTAACACAGTCCAGAGATGTTGTTTCCCAAGGGATTAGCGATAGGATATTTGTGCATTAGAATTTATACATATATAAGTATTTTATTTTTGGATGGAGAGTGACAGTCTAGAGAGAGAGAAAGATATATATTTTGTTTATTTCTCTTTTGTTTATTATCTATTTCACTTGATTTGGTAATGTTAACATATGTTTCCCATGCCAATAAAGCCCTTGAATTGAATTGACAGATATTGAGGGAGGCAGAGATAGGGGCCGAGGTGGGATTCGTAACCCTATCACCAGTGGGTATATGTGGTCCAGATTTGGCTGCGTTAACGCTACACCAGAGCAGAGTATTCTGTATGATCTGTGTGCATTAGGATAGTCTATTGTAGTCTATTGTATTCTATTGTAGTCTATTGTATTATATTGTATTTTAATGATGACACAGTAGGCCTATGCTGTGTTAGTTCTGACTCAGTACTCTGACACTTAGATGACTATCCACTCATATAAATACACAGTCTACCCTACAGTTACAGGCTATATTAATACACAGTCTACCCTACAGTTACAGGCTATATAAATACACAGTCTACCCTACAGCTACAGGCTATATTAATACACAGTCTACCCTACAGCTACAGGCTATATTAATACACACAGTCTACCCTACAGCAACAGGCTATATTAATACACAGTCTACCCTACAGCAACAGGCTATATTAATACACAGTCTACACTACAGTTACAGGCTATATTAATACACAGTCTACCCTACAGCTACAAGCTATATTAATACACAGTCTACCCTACAGCTACAGGCTATATTAATACACACAGTCTACCCTACAGCAACAGGCTATATTAATACACAGTCTACCCTACAGCTACAGGCTATATAAATACACAGTCTACCCTACAGCTACAGACTATATAAATACACACAGTCTACCCTACAGCTACAGGCTATATAAATACACACAGTCTACCCTACAGCTACAGGCTATATAAATACACAGTCTACCCTACAGCTACAGGCTATATTAATACACAGTCTACCCTACAGCTACAGGCTATATAAATACACACAGTCTACCCTACAGCTACAGGCTATATTAATACACAGTCTACCCTACAGCTACAGGCTATATTAATACACAGTCTACCCTACAGTTACAGGCTATATTAATACACAGTCTACCCTACAGCTACAGGCTATATAAATACACAGTCTACCCTACAGCTACAGGCTGTATTAATACACAGTCTACCCTACAGCTACAGGCTATATTAATACACAGTCTACCCTACAGCTACAGGCTATATTAATACACAGTCTACCCTACAGCTACAGGCTATATCAATACACAGTCTACCCTACAGCTACAGGCTATATTAATACACAGTCTACCCTACAGCTACAGGCTATATAAATACACAGTCTACCCTACAGCAACAGGCTATATTAATACACAGTCTACCCTACAGCTACAGGCTATATAAATACACAGTCTACCCTACAGCTACAGGCTATATTAATACACAGTCTACCCTACAGCTACAGGCTATATTAATACACACAGTCTACCCTACAGCTACAGGCTATATTAATACACAGTCTACCCTACAGCTACAGGCTATATTAATACACAGTCTACCCTACAGCTACAGGCTATATTAATACACACAGTCTACCCTACAGCTACAGGCTATATTAATACACAGTCTACCCTACAGCTACAGACTATATTAATACACAGCCTACCCTACAGCTACAGGCTATATTAATACACAGTCTACCCTACAGCTACAGGCTATATAAATACACAGTCTACCCTACAGCTACAGGCTATATTAATACACAGTCTACCCTACAGCTACAGGCTATATTAATACACAGTCTACCCTACAGCTACAGGCTATATTAATACACAGTCTACCCTACAGCTACAGGCTATATTAATACACAGTCTACCCTACAGCTACAGGCTATATTAATACACAGTCTACCCTACAGCTACAGGCTATATTAATACACAGTCTACCCTACAGCTACAGGCTATATTAATACACAGTCTACCCTACAGCTACAGGCTATATTAATACACAGTCTACCCTACAGCTACAGGCTATATTAATACACAGTCTACCCTACAGCTACAGGCTGTATTAATACACACAGTCTACCCTACAGCAACAGGCTATATTAATACACAGTCTACCCTACAGCTACAGGCTATATTAATACACAGTCTACCCTACAGCTACAGGCTGTATTAATACACACAGTCTACCCTACAGCAACAGGCTATATTAATACACAGTCTACCCTACAGCTACAGGCTATATTAATACACAGTCTACCCTACAGCTACAGGCTATATAAATACACAGTCTACCCTACAGCTACAGGCTATATAAATACACAGTCTACCCTACAGCTACAGGCTATATATAATACACAGTCTACCCTACAGTTACAGGCTATATTAATACACAGTCTACCCTACAGCTACAGACTATATTAATACACAGTCTACCCTACAGCTACAGACTATATTAATACACAGTCTACCCTACAGCTACAGGCTATATTAATACACAGTCTACCCTACAGCTACAGGCTATATTAATACACAGTCTACCCTACAGCTACAGGCTATATTAATACACAGTCTACCCTACAGCTACAGGCTATATTAATACACAGTCTACCCTACAGCTACAGGCTATATTAATACACAGTCTACCCTACAGCTACAGGCTATATTAATACACAGTCTACCCTACAGCTACAGGCTATATTAATACACAGTCTACCTTACAGCTACAGGCTATATAAATACACACAGTCTACCCTACAGCTACAGGCTATATTAATACACAGTCTACCCTACAGCTACAGGCTATATTAATACACAGTCTACCCTACAGCTACAGGCTATATTAATACACAGTCTACCCTACAGCTACAGGCTATATTAATACACAGTCTACCCTACAGCTACAGGCTATATTAATACACAGTCTACCCTACAGCTACAGGCTATATTAATACACAGTCTACCCTACAGCTACAGGCTATATTAATACACAGTCTACCCTACAGCTACAGGCTATATTAATACACACAGTCTACCCTACAGCTACAGGCTATATTAATACACAGTCTACCCTACAGCTACAGGCTATATTAATACACAGTCTACCCTACAGCTACAGGCTATATTAATACACAGTCTACCCTACAGCTACAGGCTATATTAATACACAGTCTACCCTACAGCTACAGGCTATATTAATACACAGTCTACCCTACAGCTACAGGCTATATTAATACACAGTCTACCCTACAGCTACAGGCTATATTAATACACAGTCTACCCTACAGCTACAGGCTATATAAATACACAGTCTACCCTACAGCTACAGGCTATATTAATACACAGTCTACCCTACAGCTACAGGCTATATTAATACACAGTCTACCCTACAGCTACAGGCTATATTAATACACAGTCTACCCTACAGCTACAGGCTATATTAATACACAGTCTACCCTACAGCTACAGGCTATATTAATACACAGTCTACCCTACAGCTACAGGCTATATTAATACACAGTCTACCCTACAGCTACAGGCTATATTAATACACAGTCTACCCTACAGCTACAGGCTATATAAATACACAGTCTACCCTACAGCTACAGGCTATATTAATACACAGTCTACCCTACAGCTACAGGCTATATAAATACACACAGTCTACCCTACAGCTACAGGCTATATTAATACACAGTCTACCCTACAGCTACAGGCTATATTAATACACAGTCTACCCTACAGCTACAGGCTATATTAATACACAGTCTACCCTACAGCTACAGGCTATATTAATACACAGTCTACCCTACAGCTACAGGCTATATTAATACACAGTCTACCCTACAGCTACAGGCTATATTAATACACAGTCTACCCTACAGCTACAGGCTATATAAATACACAGTCTACCCTACAGCTACAGGCTATATTAATACACAGTCTACCCTACAGCTACAGGCTATATTAATACACAGTCTACCCTACAGCTACAGGCTATATTAATACACACAGTCTACCCTACAGCAACAGGCTATATTAATACACAGTCTACCCTACAGCTACAGGCTATATTAATACACACAGTCTACCCTACAGCTACAGGCTATATTAATACACAGTCTACCCTACAGCTACAGGCTATATAATACACAGTCTACCCTACAGCACAGGCTATATTAATACACAGTCTACCCTACAGCTACAGGCTATATATAATACACAGTCTACCCTACAGCTACAGGCTATATAAATACACACAGTCTACCCTACAGCAACAGGCTATATTAATACACAGTCTACCCTACAGCTACAGGCTATATAAATACACACAGTCTACCCTACAGCTACAGGCTATATTAATACACAGTCTACCCTACAGCTACAGGCTATATTAATACACAGTCTACCCTACAGCTACAGGCTATATTAATACACAGTCTACCCTACAGCTACAGGCTATATTAATACACAGTCTACCCTACAGCTACAGGCTATATTAATACACAGTCTACCCTACAGCTACAGGCTATATTAATACACAGTCTACCCTACAGCTACAGGCTATATTAATACACAGTCTACCCTACAGCTACAGACTATATTAATACACAGTCTACCCTACAGCTACAGGCTATATTAATACACAGTCTACCCTACAGCTACAGGCTATATTAATACACAGTCTACCCTACAGCTACAGGCTATATTAATACACAGTCTACCCTACAGCTACAGGCTATATAAATACACAGTCTACCCTACAGCTACAGGCTATATTAATACACAGTCTACCCTACAGCTACAGGCTATATTAATACACAGTCTACCCTACAGCTACAGGCTATATTAATACACAGTCTACCCTACAGCTACAGGCTATATTAATACACAGTCTACCCTACAGCTACAGGCTATATTAATACACAGTCTACCCTACAGCTACAGGCTATATTAATACACAGTCTACCCTACAGCTACAGGCTATATTAATACACAGTCTACCCTACAGCTACAGGCTATATAAATACACAGTCTACCCTACAGCTACAGGCTATATTAATACACAGTCTACCCTACAGCTACAGGCTATATTAATACACAGTCTACCCTACAGCTACAGGCTATATTAATACACAGTCTACCCTACAGCTACAGGCTATATTAATACACAGTCTACCCTACAGCTACAGGCTATATAAATACACAGTCTACCCTACAGCTACAGGCTATATTAATACACAGTCTACCCTACAGCTACAGGCTATATTAATACACAGTCTACCCTACAGCTACAGGCTATATTAATACACAGTCTACCCTACAGCTACAGGCTATATTAATACACAGTCTACCCTACAGCTACAGGCTATATTAATACACAGTCTACCCTACAGCTACAGGCTATATAAATACACAGTCTACCCTACAGCTACAGGCTATATTAATACACAGTCTACCCTACAGCTACAGGCTATATAAATACACAGTCTACCCTACAGCTACAGGCTATATTAATACACAGTCTACCCTACAGCTACAGGCTATATTAATACACAGAGTCTACCCTACAGCTACAGGCTATATAAATACACACAGTCTACCCTACAGCTACAGGCTATATTAATACACAGTCTACCCTACAGCAACAGGCTATATTAATACACACAGTCTACCCTACAGCTACAGGCTATATTAATACACAGTCTACCCTACAGCTACAGGCTATATTAATACACAGTCTACCCTACAGCAACAGGCTATATTAATACACACAGTCTACCCTACAGCTACAGGCTATATAAATACACAGTCTACCCTACAGCAACAGGCTATATTAATACACAGTCTACCCTACAGCTACAGGCTATATTAATACACACAGTCTACCCTACAGCAACAGGCTATATTAATACACAGTCTACCCTACAGCTACAGGCTATATTAATACACACAGTCTACCCTACAGCAACAGGCTATATTAATACACAGTCTACCCTACAGCTACAGGCTATATAAATACACACAGTCTACCCTACAGCTACAGGCTATATAAATACACAGTCTACCCTACAGCTACAGGCTATATAAATACACACAGTCTACCCTACAGCAACAGGCTATATTAATACACAGTCTACCCTACAGCTACAGGCTATATTAATACACACAGTCTACCCTACAGCTACAGGCTATATTAATACACAGTCTACCCTACAGCTACAGGCTATATTAATACACAGTCTACCCTACAGCTACAGGCTATATTAATACACAGTCTACCCTACAGCTACAGGCTATATTAATACACAGTCTACCCTACAGCTACAGGCTATATTAATACACAGTCTACCCTACAGCTACAGGCTATATTAATACACACGTCTACCCTACAGCTACAGGCTATATTAATACACAGTCTACCCTACAGCTACAGGCTATATTAATACACAGTCTACCCTACAGCTACAGGCTATATTAATACACAGTCTACCCTACAGCTACAGGCTATATTAATACACAGTCTACCCTACAGCTACAGGCTATATAAATACACAGTCTACCCTACAGCTACAGGCTATATTAATACACAGTCTACCCTACAGCTACAGGCTATATTAATACACAGTCTACCCTACAGCTACAGGCTATATTAATACACAGTCTACCCTACAGCTACAGGCTATATTAATACACAGTCTACCCTACAGCTACAGGCTATATTAATACACAGTCTACCCTACAGCTACAGGCTATATTAATACACACAGTCTACCCTACAGCTACAGACTATATTAATACACAGTCTACCCTACAGCTACAGGCTATATTAATACACAGTCTACCCTACAGCTACAGGCTATATTAATACACAGTCTACCCTACAGCTACAGGCTATATTAATACACAGTCTACCCTACAGCTACAGGCTATATAAATACACAAGTCTACCCTACAGCTACAGGCTATATTAATACACAGTCTACCCTACAGCTACAGGCTATATAAATACACAGTCTACCCTACAGCTACAGGCTATATTAATACACAGTCTACCCTACAGCTACAGGCTATATTAATACACAGTCTACCCTACAGCTACAGGCTATATAAATACACAGTCTACCCTACAGCTACAGGCTATATTAATACACAGTCTACCCTACAGCTACAGGCTATATTAATACACAGTCTACCCTACAGCTACAGGCTATATTAATACACAGTCTACCCTACAGCTACAGGCTATATTAATACACAGTCTACCCTACAGCTACAGGCTATATTAATACACAGTCTACCCTACAGCTACAGGCTATATTAATACACAGTCTACCCTACAGCTACAGGCTATATTAATACACAGTCTACCCTACAGCTACAGACTATATTAATACACAGTCTACCCTACAGCTACAGGCTATATTAATACACAGTCTACCCTACAGCTACAGGCTATATTAATACACAGTCTACCCTACAGCTACAGGCTATATTAATACACAGTCTACCCTACAGCTACAGGCTATATTAATACACAGTCTACCCTACAGCTACAGGCTATATTAATACACAAGTCTACCCTACAGCTACAGGCTATATTAATACACAGTCTACCCTACAGCTACAGGCTATATTAATACACAGTCTACCCTACAGCTACAGGCTATATTAATACACAGTCTACCCTACAGCTACAGGCTATATTAATACACAGTCTACCCTACAGCTACAGGCTATATAAATACACAGTCTACCCTACAGCTACAGGCTATATAAATACACAGTCTACCCTACAGCTACAGGCTATATAAATACACAGTCTACCCTACAGCTACAGGCTATATAAATACACAGTCTACCCTACAGCTACAGGCTATATTAATACACAGTCTACCCTACAGCTACAGGCTATATTAATACACAGTCTACCCTACAGCTACAGACTATATTAATACACAGTCTACCCTACAGCTACAGGCTATATTAATACACAGTCTACCCTACAGCTACAGGTTATATTAATACACAGTCTACCCTACAGCTACAGGCTATATAAATACACAGTCTACCCTACAGCTACAGGCTGTATAAATACACAGTCTACCCTACAGCTACAGGCTATATTAATACACAGTCTACCTTACAGCTACAGGCTATATAAATACACACAGTCTACCCTACAGCTACAGGCTATATTAATACACAGTCTACCCTACAGCTACAGACTATATTAATACACAGTCTACCCTACAGCTACAGGCTATATTAATACACAGTCTACCCTACAGCTACAGGCTATATTAATACACAGTCTACCCTACAGCTACAGGCTATATTAATACACAGTCTACCCTACAGCTACAGGCTATATAAATACACAGTCTACCCTACAGCAACAGGCTATATTAATACACAGTCTACCCTACAGCTACAGGCTATATAAATACACAGTCTACCCTACAGCTACAGGCTATATTAATACACAGTCTACCCTACAGCTACAGGCTATATTAATACACAGAGTCTACCCTACAGCTACAGGCTATATAAATACACACAGTCTACCCTACAGCTACAGGCTATATTAATACACAGTCTACCCTACAGCAACAGACTATATTAATACACACAGTCTACCCTACAGCTACAGGCTATATTAATACACAGTCTACCCTACAGCTACAGACTATATAAATACACAGTCTACCCTACAGCAACAGGCTATATTAATACACAGTCTACCCTACAGCTACAGGCTATATAAATACACAGTCTACCCTACAGCAACAGGCTATATTAATACACAGTCTACCCTACAGCTACAGGCTATATAAATACACACAGTCTACCCTACAGCAACAGGCTATATTAATACACAGTCTACCCTACAGCTACAGGCTATATAAATACACACAGTCTACCCTACAGCTACAGGCTATATAAATACACAGTCTACCCTACAGCTACAGGCTATATTAATACACAGTCTACCCTACAGCTACAGGCTATATTAATACACAGTCTACCCTACAGCTACAGGCTATATTAATACACAGTCTACCCTACAGCTACAGGCTATATAAATACACAGTCTACCCTACAGCTACAGGCTATATTAATACACAGTCTACCCTACAGCTACAGGCTATATTAATACACACAGTCTACCCTACAGCTACAGACTATATTAATACACAGTCTACCCTACAGCTACAGACTATATTAATACACAGTCTACCCTACAGCTACAGGCTATATTAATACACAGTCTACCCTACAGCTACAGGCTATATTAATACACAGTCTACCCTACAGCTACAGACTATATTAATACACAGTCTACCCTACAGCTACAGACTATATTAATACACACAGTCTACCCTACAGCTACAGACTATATTAATACACAGTCTACCCTACAGCTACAGGCTATATTAATACACAGTCTACCCTACAGCTACAGGCTATATTAATACACAGTCTACCCTACAGCTACAGGCTATATTAATACACAGTCTACCCTACAGCTACAGGCTATATAAATACACAGTCTACCCTACAGCTACAGGCTATATTAATACACAGTCTACCCTACAGCTACAGGCTATATTAATACACAGTCTACCCTACAGCTACAGGCTATATTAATACACAGTCTACCCTACAGCTACAGGCTATATTAATACACAGTCTACCCTACAGCTACAGGCTATATAAATACACACAGTCTACCCTACAGCTACAGGCTATATTAATACACAGTCTACCCTACAGCTACAGGCTATATTAATACACACAGTCTACCCTACAGCTACAGGCTATATTAATACACAGTCTACCCTACAGCTACAGGCTATATAAATACACAGTCTACCCTACAGCTACAGGCTATATTAATACACAGTCTACCCTACAGCTACAGGCTATATAAATACACAGTCTACCCTACAGCTACAGGCTATATTAATACACAGTCTACCCTACAGCTACAGGCTATATTAATACACAGTCTACCCTACAGCTACAGGCTATATTAATACACAGTCTACCCTACAGCTACAGGCTATATTAATAACACAGTCTACCCTACAGCTACAGGCTATATTAATACACAGTCTACCCTACAGCTACAGGCTATATAAATACACAAGTCTACCCTACAGCTACAGGCTATATAAATACACAGTCTACCCTACAGCTACAGGCTATATTAATACACAGTCTACCCTACAGCTACAGGCTATATTAATACACACAGTCTACCCTACAGCTACAGGCTATATTAATACACAGTCTACCCTACAGCTACAGGCTATATTAATACACAGTCTACCCTACAGCTACAGGCTATATTAATACACAGTCTACCCTACAGCTACAGGCTATATTAATACACAGTCTACCCTACAGCTACAGGCTATATTAATACACAGTCTACCCTACAGCTACAGGCTATATTAATACACAGTCTACCCTACAGCTACAGGCTATATTAATACACAGTCTACCCTACAGCTACAGGCTATATTAATACACAGTCTACCCTACAGCTACAGGCTATATTAATACACAGTCTACCCTACAGCTACAGGCTATATTAATACACAAGTCTACCCTACAGCTACAGGCTATATAAATACACACAGTCTACCCTACAGCTACAGGCTATATTAATACACAGTCTACCCTACAGCTACAGGCTATATTAATACACACAGTCTACCCTACAGCTACAGGCTATATTAATACACAGTCTACCCTACAGCTACAGGCTATATTAATACACAGTCTACCCTACAGCTACAGGCTATATTAATACCACAGTCTACCCTACAGCTACAGGCTATATAAATACACAGTCTACCCTACAGCAACAGGCTATATTAATACACAGTCTACCCTACAGCTACAGGCTATATAAATACACACAGTCTACCCTACAGCTACAGGCTATATAAATACACAGTCTACCCTACAGCTACAGGCTATATAAATACACACAGTCTACCCTACAGCAACAGGCTATATTAATACACAGTCTACCCTACAGCTACAGGCTATATTAATACACAGTCTACCCTACAGCTACAGGCTATATAAATACACAGTCTACCCTACAGCTACAGGCTATATTAATACACAGTCTACCCTACAGCTACAGGCTATATTAATACACAGTCTACCCTACAGCTACAGGCTATATTAATACACAGTCTACCCTACAGCTACAGGCTATATTAATACACAGTCTACCCTACAGCTACAGGCTATATAAATACACAGTCTACCCTACAGCTACAGGCTATATTAATACACAGTCTACCCTACAGCTACAGGCTATATTAATACACAGTCTACCCTACAGCTACAGACTATATTAATACACAGTCTACCCTACAGCTACAGGCTATATTAATACACAGTCTACCCTACAGCTACAGGCTATATTAATACACAGTCTACCCTACAGCTACAGACTATATTAATACACAGTCTACCCTACAGCTACAGACTATATTAATACACACAGTCTACCCTACAGCTACAGACTATATTAATACACAGTCTACCCTACAGCTACAGGCTATATTAATACACAGTCTACCCTACAGCTACAGGCTATATTAATACACAGTCTACCCTACAGCTACAGGCTATATTAATACACATTCTACCCTACAGCTACAGGCTGTATAAATACACAGAGTCTACCCTACAGCTACAGGCTATATTAATACACAGTCTACCCTACAGCTACAGGCTATATTAATACACAGTCTACCCTACAGCTACAGGCTATATTAATACACAGTCTACCCTACAGCTACAGGCTATATTAATACACATTCTACCCTACAGCTACAGGCTATATAAATACACAGTCTACCCTACAGCTACAGGCTATATACATACACAGAGTCTACCCTACAGCTACAGACTATGTAAATACACAGTCTACCCTACAGCTACAGACTATATAAATACACAGTCTACCCTACAGCTACAGGCTATATTAATACACAGTCTACCCTACAGCTACAGGCTATATTAATACACAGTCTACCCTACAGCTACAGGCTATATTAATACACAGTCTACCCTACAGCTACAGGCTATATTAATACACAGTCTACCCTACAGCTACAGGCTATATTAAAACACAGTCTACCCTACAGCTACAGGCTATATTAATACACAGTCTACCCTACAGCTACAGGCTATATAAATACACAGTCTACCCTACAGCTACAGGCTATATTAATACACAGTCTACCCTACAGCTACAGGCTATATTAATACACACAGTCTACCCTACAGCTACAGGCTATATTAATACACAGTCTACCCTACAGCTACAGGCTATATTAATACACAGTCTACCCTACAGCTACAGGCTATATTAATACACAGTCTACCCTACAGCTACAGGCTATATTAATACACAGTCTACCCTACAGCTACAGGCTATATTAATACACAGTCTACCCTACAGCTACAGGCTATATAAATACACACAGTCTACCCTACAGCTACAGGCTATATTAATACACAGTCTACCCTACAGCTACAGGCTATATTAATACACAGTCTACCCTACAGCTACAGGCTATATTAATACACAGTCTACCCTACAGCTACAGGCTATATTAATACACAGTCTACCCTACAGCTACAGGCTATATTAATACACAGTCTACCCTACAGCTACAGGCTATATTAATACACAGTCTACCCTACAGCTACAGGCTATATTAATACACAGTCTACCCTACAGCTACAGGCTATATAAATACACAAGTCTACCCTACAGCTACAGGCTATATTAATACACAGTCTACCCTACAGCTACAGGCTATATTAATACACAGTCTACCCTACAGCTACAGGCTATATTAATACACAGTCTACCCTACAGCTACAGGCTATATTAATACACAGTCTACCCTACAGCTACAGGCTATATAAATACACAGTCTACCCTACAGCTACAGGCTATATTAATACACAGTCTACCCTACAGCTACAGGCTATATTAATACACAGTCTACCCTACAGCTACAGGCTATATAAATACACAGTCTACCCTACAGCTACAGGCTATATAAATACACAGTCTACCCTACAGCTACAGGCTATATAAATACACAGTCTACCCTACAGCTACAGGCTATATAAATACACAGTCTACCCTACAGCTACAGGCTATATAAATACACAGTCTACCCTACAGCTACAGGCTATATTAATACACAGTCTACCCTACAGCTACAGGCTATATAAATACACAGTCTACCCTACAGCTACAGGCTATATTAATACACAGTCTACCCTACAGCTACAGGCTATATTAATACACAGTCTACCCTACAGCTACAGGCTATATTAATACACAGTCTACCCTACAGCTACAGGCTATATAAATACACAGTCTACCCTACAGCTACAGGCTATATTAATACAAAGTCTACCCTACAACTGTTCTGTGTCTGTGTCAGTGTCACCTCTCTCTGATAGATGTAAAAGCATCTGTGTTCTGTGTTCTGTGTTCTGTGTCATCTCTCTCTGATAGATTTAAAAGGGTCTGTGTTCTGTGTCATCTCTCTCTGATAGATTTAAAAGGGTCTGTGTTCTGTGTCACCTCTCTCTGATAGATTTAAAAGGGTCTGTGTTCTGTGTCATCTCTCTCTGATAGATTTAAAAGGGTCTGTGTTCTGTGTCATCTCTCTCTGATAGATTTAAAAGGGTCTGTGTTCTGTGTCACCTCTCTCTGATAGATTTAAAAGGGTCTGTGTTCTGTGTCATCTCTCTCTGATAGATTTAAAAGGGTCTGTGTTCTGTGTCACCTCTCTCTGATAGATTTAAAAGGGTCTGTGTTCTGTGTCACCTCTCTCTGATAGATTTAAAAGGGTCTGTGTTCTGTGTCACCTCTCTCTGATAGATTTGGTGTAAGTCATAAAGAGCTTTTCAGGTGCGCCATCAGTTTTCTTCCCGCTGTCCTGACGATCTCTTGCGTTTTATATTCCCATGCAGGATGCTTCAGAACAACCAGCTACGACGGGTTCCAGGTGAAGCCCTTCAGAACCTCAGGAACCTCCAGTCTCTGTGAGTGTCGATCTACTTCCTCCTCCACCATCGCTGCTGCCCCGTCGAAATTAAAGAAGCTCTCTTTTCAATAGGAATGAGCCTCCCTTCTCACTACCTTTCTCCTCTCTCTCTCTCTCTGTCTCTCTCTCTCTCTCTCTCTCTCTCTCTCTCTCACTCTCTCTCTCTCTCTCTCTTAATTCAATTTAAGGGCTTTATTGGCATGGGAAACATATGTTAACATTTCCAATGCAAGTGAAATAGATAATAACAAAAGTGAAATAAACAATAAAAAATTAACAGTAAATATTACACTCACAAAGTTTCCAAAAGAATAAAGACATTTCAAATGTCATATTAAGTCTACAGTATATACAGTGTTGTAATGATGTGCAAATAGTTAAAGTACAAAATGGAAAATAAATAAACATAAATATGGGTTGTATTTACAATGGTGTTTGTTCTTCACTGGTTGCCCTTTTCTTGTGGCACCAGGTCACAAATCTTGCTGCTGTGATGGAACACTGTGGTAATTCTTTGTGGGTTTGTGTAATCTGAGGGAAATATGTGAAGTGCAGCTCAGTTTCCACCTCATTTTGTGGGCAGTGTGCATATAGCCTCGTCTTCTCTTGAGAGCCAGGTCTGCCTACGGCGGCCTTTCTCAATAGCAAGGCTATGCTCACTGAGTCTGTACATAGTCAAAGCTTTCCTTAATTTTGGGTCAGTCACAGTGGTCAGGTATTCTGTCACTGTGTACTGTCTGTTTAGGGCCAAATAGCATTCTAGTTTGCTCTGGTTGTTTTGTAAATTCTTTCCAATATGTCAAGTAATTATCTTTTTGTTTTCTCATGATTTGGTTGGGTCTAATTGTGTTGCTGTCCTGGGGCACTGTGGGGTCTGTTTGTGTTTATGAACAGAGCCCCAGGACCAGCTTGCTTAGGGGACTCTTCTCCAGATTCATCTCTCTGTAGATGATGGCTTTGTTATGGAAGGTTTGGGAATCACTGCCTTTTAGGTGGTTGTAGAATTTAACGTATCTTTTCTGGATTTTGATCATTAGCGGGTATCGGCCTAATTCTGCTCTGCATGCATTATTTGGTGTTCTACGCTGTACACGGAGGATATTTTTGCAGATTTCTGCATGCAGAGTCTCAATTTGGTGTTTGTCCCATTTTGTGAATTCTTGGTTGGTGAGCGGACCCCAGACCTCACAACCATAAAGGGCAATGGGTTCTATAACTGATTGCAAGTATTTTTAGACATATCCTAATTCTCTCTCTCTCGCTCTCTCTCTCTCTCTCTCTCTCTCTCTCTCTCTCTCTCTCTCTCTCTCTCTCTCTCCTCTCCTCTCTCTCTCTCTCTCTCTCTCTCTCTCCTCTCTCTCCCTCTCCTCTCTCTCTCTCTCTCTCTCTCTCTCTCTCTCTCCCTCTCTCTCTCTCTCTCTCTCTCTCTCTCTCTCTCTCTCTCTCTCTCTCTCTCTCCCTCTCTCTCCCTCTCTCTCTCCCTCTCTCTCTCCCTCTCTCTCTCCCTCTCTCTCTCCCTCTCTCCATAAGTGGCCTGGACTGTTAATTAGCATATGAAATGGGGCTGGGAGAAAGAAACGGGGACTGATGGGGTTGGAGGGGTGGGAGAGGTGTGTGTGCTTGTGTGTTCGTGCATTTGTGTTTGTTCGTGTGTGTGCGTGTGTTCTTGTGTGTGTAAAATGGGGTGGGGAGGTACAGAGAGAGTTGGAATGAAGAGTTTAAATCAATGTGGGCCCATAGAGAGAGCCTTACCTTTGATCAGCGGAGAAAGAAGAGACGAAGAAGCGGGGAGATAGGAAGGAGAACTGAATGCAGATTGTCTTTCACTGGAGTCCCTTCTCTTCTCTTTACCTTCCTCCTCCTCTCGCTTCCCTTCTCTTTACCTTCCTCCTCCTCTCTCCTTCCCCCTACTCTCTCCATCCCTCCTCCTCTCCTTCCTCCTCCTCTCTCCTTTCTCCTCCTCTCTCCCTTCTCTTCTCTTTACCTTTCCCCTCCTCTTTCCTTCCTCCTCCTCTCTCCTTTCTCCTCCTCTCTCCCTTCTCTTTACCTTTCTCCTCCTCTCTCCTTTCCCCTCCTCTCTCCTTCCTCCTCCTCTCTCCTTCCCCCTCCTCTCTCCCTTCTCTTCTCTTTACCTTTCCCCTCCTCTCTCCTTTCTCCTCCTCTCTCCTTCCCCCTCCTCTCTCTTCCCCCTCCAAATGCACGTGGATTATCAGTCTAAGATCACATTCATTAATAAGCATTGTCCCATACGGCGTCTGTCTCGCTCAGAGCAGGTTGGCAGGGAGAACAGAGCAGCTGTTGTTACCTCAACAGGTCTGAATGTGTGTTGTACAGACAGAGTGGCTGGCTCCTAAATGGTACTATAGGGCTCTGGTCAAAAGCAGTGTGCTATAAAGGGAATAGGGCTCTGGTCAAAAGCAGTGCACTATAAAGGGAATAGGGCTCTGGCCAAAAGCAGTGCACTATAAAGGGAATAGGGTGCCATTTGGGATCCAACTAGTATCTTCAGTAACAGTGGTCTTCAGTAACAGTAGTCTTCAGTAACATTGGTCTTCAGTAACAGTAGTCTTCAGTAACAGTGGTCTTCAGTAACAGTGGTCTTCAGTAACATTGGTCTTCAGTAACAGTGGTCTTCAGTAACATTGGTCTTCAGTAACAGTAGTCTTCAGTAACAGTGGTCTTCAGTAACAGTGGTCTTCAGTAACAGTAGTCTTCAGTAACTGTGGTCTTCAGTAACATTGGTCTTCAGTAACAGTAGTCTTCGGTAACAATGGTCTTCAGTAACAGTAGTCTTCAGTAACAGTAGTCTTCAGTAACAGTGGTCTTCAGTAACAGTGGTCTTCAGTAACAGTAGTCTTCAGTAACAGTAGTCTTCAGTAACAGTGGTCTTCAGTAACAGTGGTCTTCAGTAACAGTGGTCTTCAGTAACAGTAGTCTTCAGTAACAGTGGTCTTCAGTAACAGTGGTCTTCAGTAACAGTAGTCTTCAGTAACAGTGGTCTTCAGTAACAGTAGTCTTCAGTAACAGTAGTCTTCAGTAACAGTAGTCTTCAGTAACAGTAGTCTTCAGTAAGATTTAAGGGACAGTTCCTTTTGGGCTCTTTTGTTTCCTAAATGTTGTCTTCGGAGCGAAGGGAGAGTCGGAGTGGCGGAGGGAGAGTCAGAGGGGTGAAGGGGTGAAGGGAGGGTCGGAGAGAGAGTCAGAGTGGCGGGAGGAGGTTGAAAGGATGGGGAAGAGTGCCTCAACTTTGAAGAAATGAAAGACCCACTATAAATCTTTTCTTCCTCTGAGTGACAGTTGGTTTTCAGAAGAAGACAGTTGATTGAGCTGCTGTACAGATGCTCTCTGGGATACGTTGGACAATTTAACTGATTTGGAGCAGTTTCCCTTCAATGGTGTTTTGTGTCCTCTGAACAAAATATTAGAAAAATAAACCAATAAAATCAGAGAGAAGATGATGCAGTGGACTCGACTATAATTTAATAGCTGTATCTTAGTACAGTTACACAAACCTTGAAACAATGAATTAAACGGTGAATAACTGGCCGATAAATGTCCATCTGCTGATGGCTCTTCCTCCGAGACGTTGTTGAAAGAGTTATGTTGTGGAGCGTCTGCAGGCTGCTAGGGCGGAGGACTACCAAACACCTCTGAGACGTTGTTGAAAGAGTTATGTTGGGAGCGTCTGCAGGCTGCTAGGGCGGAGGACTACCAAACACCTCCGAGACGTTGTTGAAAGAGTTATGTTGGGGAGCGTCTGCAGGCTGCTAGGGCGGAGGACTACCAAACACCTCTGAGACGTTGTTGAAAGAGTTATGTTGGGGAGCGTCTGCAGGCTGCTAGGGCGGAGGACTACCAAACACCTCTGAGACGTTGTTGAAAGAGTTATGTTGGGGAGCGTCCGCAGGCTGCTAGGGCGGAGGACTACCAAACACCTCTGAGACGTTGTTGAAAGAGTTATGTTGGGGAGCGTCCGCAGGCTGCTAGGGCGGAGGACTACCAAACACCTCTGAGACGTTGTTGAAAGAGTTATGTTGGGGAGCGTCCGCAGGCTGCTAGGGCGGAGGACTACCAAACACCTCTGAGACGTTGTTGAAAGAGTTATGTTGGGGAGCGTCCGCAGGCTGCTAGGGCGGAGGACTACCAAACACCTCCGAGACGTTGTTGAAAGAGATATGTTGGGGAGCGTCCGCAGGCTGCTAGGGCGGAGGACTAACAAACACCTCTGAGACGTTGTTGAAAGAGTTATGTTGGGGAGCGTCTGCAGGCTGCTAGGGCGGAGGACTACCAAACACCTCTGAGACGTTGTTGAAAGAGTTATGTTGGGGAGCGTCCGCAGGCTGCTAGGGCGGAGGACTACCAAACACCTCTGAGACGTTGTTGAAAGAGTTATGTTGGGGAGCGTCCGCAGGCTGCTAGGGCGGAGGACTAACAAACACCTCTGAGACGTTGTTGAAAGAGTTATGTTGGGGAGCGTCCGCAGGCTGCTAGGGCGGAGGACTAACAAACACCTTTTCAGCCACGCAGGACTGACACACAACACACAACCAGTGAATTGATAGATAACAATGGCTGCCTCAATTGACCTTTCATCTTTTTCTCTGGGCTGTGGGAAGAGGTTACAAAGCCAGGGAGGAG
>NC_138297.1:67822500-67850000 GCF_965601325.2 Salmo salar
ATTACATGCTTCTGACTAGGATAGGAACTCATTACATGCTTCTGACTAGGATAGGAACTTATTACACGCGGCTGACTAGGATAGGAACTTATTACACGCGGCTGACTAGGATAGGAACTTATTACACGTGGATGACTAGGATAGGAACTCATTACACGTGGATGACTAGGATAGGAACTTATTACACGCGGCTGACTAGGATAGGAACTTATTACATGCTTCTGACTAGGATAGGAACTCATTACACGTGGATGACTAGGATAGGAACTCATTACACGTGGATGACTAGGATAGGAACTCATTACACACGGCTGACTAGGATAGGAACTCATTACATGCTTCTGACTAGGATAGGAACTTATTACACGTGGATGACTAGGATAGGAACTCATTAAATGCTTCTGACTAGGATAGGAACTTATTACACACGGATGACTAGGATAGGAACTCATTACACGTGGATGACTAGGATAGGAACTCATTACACACGGCTGACTAGGATAGGAACTCATTACACGCGGCTGACTAGGATAGGAACTCATTACATGCTTCTGACTAGGATAGGAACTCATTACACGTGGATGACTAGGATAGGAACTCATTACACACGGCTGACTAGGATAGGAACTCATTACACACGGCTGACTAGTATAGGAACTTATTACACGTGGATGACTAGGATAGGAACTCATTACATGCTTCTGACTAGGATAGGAACTCATTACACGTGGATGACTAGGATAGGAACTCATTACACACGGCTGACTAGGATAGGAACTAATTTCTTCTTCTTTATCTAGTTGTAATATTATTGTCAGGATTATTAGTGTGTTTAAACTGTGGGTTAGCCTTGCAGGGTACAGGGCTGCTGCATCCTTCCTGAAGCACTTTTTTGATAGAACCTCGTCTTGTTTGGAAAGAGGGCCGTGCACCTCTCTATTCATCCCACTGTCAGTGTGCTACACCCTCCATGTGATTCTGAATACACACACACACTTGACAGTCAACTTTAGAATGAACCACTGCCCATTCTCTTTAGTCTTGCGGATCTGGGCTTTGTTTTTCTTTCTTCCCGGGCTGTCTCCTAAATACTCCACAGTGAAAAACCAGCGCTTACATGAACAGAAAAGGGAAATGACTCTATAATACTATATGTAGGCTGTATATAACTGGATATACACTATATATAACTGGATATAGACTGTATATAACTGGATATAGACTCTATATAACTGATATAGACTGTATATAACTGGATATAGACTGGATATAACTGGATATAGACTGGATATAACTGGATATAGACTATATATAGCTGGATATAGACTGTATATAACTGGATATAGACTGTATATAACTGGATATAGACTATATATAACTGGATATTGACTGTATATAACTGGATATAGACTGTATATAACTGGATATAGACTATATATAACTGGATATAGACTGCATATAACTGGATATAGGCTGTATATAACTGGATATAGACTGTATATAACTGGATATAGACTGGATATAACTGGATATAGACTGTATATAACTGATATAGACTGTTTATAACTGGATATAGACTGTGTATAATTGATATAGACTGTATGTAACTGGATATAGACTGTATATAAGTTGATATAGACTGTAAATAACTGTATATAGACTGTATATAACAGGATATACACTGTATATAACTGATATAGACTGTGTATAACTGGATATAGACTGTATATAACTGATATAGACTGTATATAACTGGATATAGACTGTATATAACTGATATAGACTGTATATAACTGGATATAGACTGTATATAACTGGATATAGACTGTATATAACTGATATGGACTGTATATAACTGATATAGACTATATATAACTGGATATAGACTGTATATAGACTGTATATAACTGGATATAGACTGTATATAACTGATATAGACTATATATAACTGGATATAGACTGTGTCTATAGACTGTATATACCTGATATAGACTATATATTTAACTGGATATAGACTGTATATAACTGGATATAACTGGATATAGACTATATATAACTGGATATAGACTGTATATAACTGTATATAACTGGATATAGACTGTATATAACTGTATATAGACTGTATATAACTATATATAACTGTATACAACTGGATATAGGCTGTATATAACTGGATATAGACTGTATATAACTGATATGGACTGTATATAACTGATATAGACTATATATAACTGGATATAGACTGTATATAGACTGTATGTAACTGATATAGACTATATATAACTGGATATAGACTGTGTCTATAGACTGTATATACCTGATATAGACTATATATATATAACTGGATATAGACTGTATATAACTGGATATAACTGGATATAGACTATATATAACTGGATATAGACTGTATATAACTGGATATAACTGGATATAGACTGTATATAAATGTATATAGACTGTATATAACTATATATAACTGGATATAACTGGATATAGGCTGTATATAACTGTATATAACTGGATATAGGCTATAGATAATTTTATATAGGCTGTATATAACTGTATATAACTGTATATAACTGGATGTATGCTATAGATAATTAGGTAATTTGATATAGGCTGTATATAACTGGATATAGGCTATAGATCATTTGATATAGGCTGTATATAACTGGATATAGGCTATAGATAATTAGATAATTTGATATAGGCTGTATATAACTGTTTATAGCTATATATAACTGGATATAGACTATAGATGATTTGATATAGGGTGTATATAATTGTATATATATATCTTTTTTTTCTTTTTTTAATGTTTTCCTTTATTTAACTAGGCAAGTCAGTTTAGAACAAATTCTTATTTTCAATGACGGCCTAGGAACAGTGGGTTAACTGCCTTGTTCAGGGCAGAACGACAGATTAACTATACAACTATATATAACTGGATATAACTATATATAACTGGGTATAGGCTGTATATAACTGGATATAACTGGATATAGGCTGTATATAACTGTATATAGACTATATATAACTGGATATAGACTGTATATAACTGTATATAACTATATATATAACTCAATATAGACTGTATATAACTGTATGTAACTATATATAACTGGATATAGACTGTATATAACTATATATAACTGGATATAGGCTGTATATAACTGTATATAACTTTATATAACTGTATATAACTCTATATGACTATATATAACTGTATATAACTGTATATAACTGTATATAACTATATATAACTGGATATAGGCTGTATATAACTGTATATAGACTATATATAACTGGATATAGACTGTATATAACTGGATATAACTGGATATAACTGGATATAGGCTGTATATAACTGTATATAGACTATATATAACTGGATATAGACTGTATATAACTGTATATAACTATATATATATAACTCAATATAGACTGTATATAACTGTATGTAACTATATATAACTGGATATAGACTGTATATAACTATATATAACTGGATATAGGCTGTATATAACTGTATATAACTGTATATAACTGTATATAACTGTATATAACTATATATAACTGTATATAGGCTGTATATAACTGTATATAACTGTATATAACTATATATAACCGTATATAACTGGATATAGGCTGTATATAACTGTATATAACTGTATATAACTATATATAACTGTATATAACTGGATATAGGCTGTATATAACTATATATAACCGTATATAACTGGATATAGGCTGTATATAACTATATATAACCGTATATAACTGGATATAGGCTGTATATAACTATATATAACTGTATATAACTGGATATAGGCTGTATATAACTGTATATAACTGTATATAACTATATATAACCGTATATAACGGGATATAGGCTGTATATAACTGTATATAACTATATATAACCGTATATAACTGGATATAGGCTGTATATAACTGTATATAACTGTATATAACTGTATATAACTATATATAACTGTATATAACTGGATATAGGCTGTATATAACTATATATAACTGTATATAACTGGATATAGGCTGTATATAGACACAGCCCAGTCCAAGCCAAACGTTCCCTCTCAATAACACCCAGGTGAAACCTTGAATGAATGAATAAAGTTCTGCTCAGTTCCCTGTAACTGAGGAACACACGCCGTGTTAGTCTGGGTTCTATTCCTGCTGGGGAGAGTTGATGGACAGATCATGTGTGAGATTCTTCAGATTCAGATGGCATGTTGAACGTTGAAATGGTCTTGAATGACGAAGGGCCCTGAGAGAACTCACTGCTCTTATATCAAAATGTCATCAGACCAAACCCTGCAAGGTGGTCCTCTGTTTAACTGACAGTGTCTGTGTACTGTTCTCTCTCTCTCTCTCTCTCTCTCTCTCTCTCTCTCTCTCTCTCTCTCTCTCTCTCTCTCTCTCTCTCTCTCTCTGACCAGTCGTCTGGATGCCAACCACATATCCAGTGTTCCTCGGGGCTGCTTTGACGGCCTCCAGTCTCTACGTCACCTGTGGCTGGATGACAACTCCTTGACAGATGTGCCGGTTGACGCCCTGGGGGCCCTGTCCTCCCTGCAAGCCATGACCCTGGCTCTCAACAGAATCACACATATACCTGACCGGGCCTTCACTAATCTCTCCTCCCTCGTGGTCCTGTGAGTACTGGATACTACCGTGTCCTCTCTTCCTCCATCTTCCCTCTGTCCTTCTCTCCACCCTCTCTCTTTCCCTGGCCAACCTCTTCAGCCTTGTGGTCCTGTGAGTACTGGATACTACCGTGTCCTCTCTTCCTCCATCTTCCCTCTGTCCTTCTCTCCATCCCCCTCTCTTTCCCTGGCCAACCTCTTCAGCCTTGTGGTCCTGTGAGTACTGGATACTACCGTGTCCTCTCTTCCTCCATCTTCCCTCTGTCCTTCTCTCCATCCCCCTCTCTTTCCCTGGCCAACCTCTTCAGCCTGGTGGTCCTGTGTGTACTAGACAACAGCCTGTCTGTCTCTTCTTCTTTCCCTCCTGTCTGCCCTTCTCTAACTCATCCTCCCTTCTGCCATCAGACCCCTCATCCTCTCTGCCATCCCTCCATCCTCTGTCCTCCCTCCAGCTCTACTGCTCTCCTTTCCTCAACTCTCCTCCCTCCCGGCCTCTCCTCCCCAGTCCCACCATCCTCTCTGCCATCCCTCCATTCCCCCTCCTCCACCCCTCCCCTCCTCCCCTCTCCTCCTCCACCCCTCCCCCTCTCCTCCCCTCCCCCACCCCGCCCTCCCTCCCCTCCCCCTCCTCTCCTCCCCAGTCCCACCATCCTCTATTTATTAATCAACACACAGAGAGTCCATTCACAAAAGCACCAAGCTGAAACGAGGGGATATTTATTGACAGAGTGTAGGAAAAAGGGATGATTACATTTTTTGGAAAAACAGAATGAAAGAACATCCGTTCACCTCCGTTCAGTTCCCGACAGGGGATGACGGCCCCCCCCCCCCACACACACACACACACACACACACACACACACACACACACACACACACACACACACACACACACACACACACACACACACACACACACACACACATTGCGTCCGTTCAGGTGATGACAGCCTCTCCTACGTCTCTTGAATCCCCTCCTGAGGCCTTCAGGGAGTTAGTTTGTTCCCAACTGTCAAACAAATCTGTCAACGCCACAGGAGAGAGAGTTGTCAAACACTTGTTGAAGTTGTTAAAGGTCCAATACAGGTATTTTTATCTCAATATCCAATCATTTCTGGGTAACACTGTATCTTACTGGGATTGTTTTCAATTAAATAGGTAATTAAAAGAAACAAAAATAGCTTCTTAGGAAAAGAGCAATTCCTCAAGAAAGGATTTATCTAGGACTGTCTGGGAGTGGTCTGAGTGGGGAGGGGAAGACTGAAAACGAGCTGTTATTGGCAGAGAGGTTTGGAACTCTCTTTCTTATTGGTCTAATAACTAATTTACTGCCTGGTGATGTCAACAGGCAGGCCAAAAACTCCATCCCACCAAAACAGGCTGAAATTTCAGGTGGTCTTTTCAAACAGCTCTTAAACTAAAAGGACATGATCATCATTTTCACAATTCTACAGTATTATTCCAACTTCATAGTGTGGAAATGTATATAAAACACAGAGAAAATCACCTGTTGGACTGCACTGGGACTTCATAGGGGTAGTTTTCTCCAATCTGATCTGAACCTGATCTGAATCTGATCTGAATCTGAATCTGGTGATGTGAGTGAGGTGATGTCTGTCTGTCTGTCCCAGCTCCCAGCAGTGTGTGGAGGTAATCACAGTGTGACTGTGTGTTGGTCCATGCGATGCGGCCAGGCCTAAGAGCCTGGGAGGAAGGAAGGAAGTAAGCTCGCAGGGCTGATTCACCGTGTCCAGGGCAAGCAGCACAGATAGCATTAGACAGGCAGAGGTAGAGAGTAGGACCAGGAGAAGAGGAGATGGGGGATGGGGCTGATTGTTTTCCTGGCAAACTTCCGTCCGCCACAAAGACTTTGGTGCCCAGGGGCATCCGCTCTCCACAGCAGCCCCGGTCTAGGCTGGATCTCTGCCCCTTCCAAGGCCTCGTAATAACCTCCGCCCAACCAACCAACCAACCCGCCCCAACCAACCACAAACACACACACACACACACACACACACACACACACACACACACACACACACACACACACACACACACACACACACACACACACACATATACACACACACACACACACATACACACACACACACACACACACACACACCACACATACACACACACACACACAACCACACACACATACACACACACACACACACACACACACACAACCACACACACACGCACACAAACACAGACACACACACACACGCGCACACAAACACAAACACACACACACAACCACACACACACACACGCACACACACACAACCACACACACATACACACACACACACACACACACACACAAACACAAACACACACACAACCACACACACACACACGCACACAAACACACACACAACCACACATACACACACACATGCACACACACATACACACACACAACCACACACACACCACACACACACACACACACACACACACACACACACACACACACTCAGGGTAGACAGTAAATATCAGTAAGACCAAAATAATGGTGTTCCAAAAAAGGTCCAGTCGCCAGGACCACAAATACAAATTCCATCTAGACACCGTTGCCCTACAGCACACAAAAAACTACACATACCTCGGCCTAAACATCAGCGCCACAGGTAACTTCCACAAAGCTGTAAACGATCTGAGAGACAAGGCAAGAAGGGCATTCTATGCCATCAAAAGGAACATAAAATTCAACATACCAATTAGGATCTGGCAGAAAATACTTGAATCAGTTATAGAACCCATTGCCCTTTACGGTTGTGAGGTCTGGGGTCCGCTCATCAACCAAGAATTCACAAAATGGGACAAACACCAAATTGAGACCCTTCATGCAGAATTCTGCAAAAATATCCCCCGTGTACAACGTAGAACACCAAATAATGCATGCAGAGCAGAATTAGGCCGATACCCGCTAATTATCAAACTCCAGAAAAGAGATGTTAAATTCTACAACCACCTAAAAGGAAGCGATTCCCAAACCTTCCTAAACAAAGCCATCATCTACAGAGATGTGAACCTGGAGAAGAGTCCCCTAAAGCAAGCTGGTCCTGGGGCTCTGTTCACAAACACAAACAGAACCCACAGAGCCCCAGGACAGCAACACAATTAGACCCAACCAACTCATGAGAAAACAAAAAGATAATTACTTGACACATTGGAAAGAATTAATAAAAAAACAGACCAAACTAGAATGCTATTTGTCCCTAAACAGAGAATACACAGTGGCAGAATACCTGACCACTGTTACTGACCCAAACTTAAGGAAAGCTTTGACTATTTACAGACTCAGTGAGCATAGCCTTGCTATTGAGAAAGGCCGCCGTAGGCAGACCTGGCTCTCAAGAGAAGACAGGCTATGTGCACACTGCCCACAAAATGAGGTGTAAACTGAGCTGCACTTCCTAACCTCCTGCCAAATGTATGACCATATTAGAGACACATATTTCCCTCAGATTACACAGATCCACAAAGAATTAGAAAACAAACCCGATTTTGATAAACTCCCATATCTACTGGGTGAAATACCACAGTGTGACATCACAGCAGCAAGATGTGACCTGTTGCCACAAGAAAAGGGCAACCAGTGAAGAACAAACACCATTGTAAATACAAGCCATATTTATGTTTATTCATTTTCCCTTGTGTACTTTAACCATTTGTACATTGTTACAACACTGTATATATACATTTTATGACATTTGTAATGTCATTATTCTTTTGAAACCTCTGTATGTGTAATGTTTTCTGTTAATTTTTATTGTTTATTTCACTTTTGTATATTATCTACCTCACTTGCTTTGGCAATGTTAACACATGTTTCCCATGCCAATAAAGCCCCTTGAATTGAATTGAATTGATAGATATCCTCTATGATATTATATGCCCAGCAGTGGGCTGACTGTGCCCTGGGGTCAGAGACAGAAGAGATATATAGAGAGGGTTGTGGGCTGACTGTGTCCTGGGGTCAGAGACAGAAGAGATATATAGAGAGGGTTGTGGGCTGACTGTGTCCTGGGGTCAGAGACAGAAGAGATATAGAGAGGGTTGTGGGCTGACTGTGTCCTGGGGTCAGAGACAGAAGAGATATATAGAGAGGGTTGTGGGCTGACTGTGTCCTGGGGTCAGAGACAGAAGAGATATAGAGAGGGTTGTGGGCTGACTGTGTCCTGGGGTCAGAGACAGAAGAGATATAGAGATGGCTGTGGGCTGACTGTGTCCTGGGGTCAGAGACAGAAGAGATATAGAGAGGGTTGTGGGCTGACTGTGTCCTGGGGTCAGAGACAGAAGAGATATATAGAGAGGGTTGTGGGCTGACTGTGTCCTGGGGCCAGACAGCTCCCAGAGCCACTTCCACTTCCAGACAGTTGACAGAGCCACTTCCAGACAGTTGACAGAACCACTTCCACTTCCAGACAGTTGACAGAACCACTTCCAGACAGTTGACAGAGCCACTTCCAGACAGTTGACAGAGCCACTTCCAGACAGTTGACACAGCCACTTCCAGACAGTTGACAGAGCCACTTCCAGACAGTTGACAGAGCCACTTCCAGACAGTTGACAGAGCCACTTCCACTAAAACGACGAGCAACAGTTACTGACAACCATGTCTGTTGATTTGTTTTTCCCCCAGAAGGTTTCATTTCATTCGTCATTGAACAGGTCAAAAGGACGTGTTCTCTTCCTCTCTTCGTTATGTTCTGTGTCAGTCTCAGTTAGCGTTAAGTTTCATGGTGTTATCCTCCTCTAGTCATATACCATTTAACAGCTTTGTTATTCTGCGTAGCAAACATCCCTCCACATCCCTCCACACTGCTCTGTCTAATCATACAGTATGCAAGTCTCCTATACACTGCCACTAATTTGTATGTAATGAGTGAAGCCTTGGGGAGGAACAAGGAGACAAGGGGGCAGATTCCCCCATTCTTCCTCCTCCTCACCCTCTCCCTCCTCCTCACCCCGCCCTCACCCTCTCCCCAGTCTCCAACCCCCCTCCCCCTCCCTTTGTTTTCCCTCCCCAGCCAATCAGCTGTCCTGTCCCGGGCTGTGTGGGTGTGTCTCTCTGACTGTTCTCTTTGCATTCCTCTGCAGGCATCTCAATAACAATAGAATCCGCACCCTGGGAACGCAGTGCTTTGACGGCCTTCACAGCCTGGAGACTCTGTAAGTTGACCTCTCATTATCATGTAGACAACTACTGCCATTTGAAGATTCTTTGCCCTGTTCATCTCTCTTCTCCCTCCTCCTCCCTCCCTCCATCTCTCTTCTCCCTCCTCCTTCCTCCCTCCATCTCTCTTCTCCCTCCTCCTCCCTCCCTCCATCTCTCTTCTCCCTCCTCCTCCCTCCCTCCATCTCTCTTCTCCTCCTCCCTCTATCTCTCTTCTACCTTCTCCTCCCTTCATCTCTCTTCTCCCTCCTCCTCCCTCATCTCTCTTCTCCCTCCTCCTCCCTCCCTCCATCTCTCTTCTCCTCCTCCCTCTATCTCTCTTCTACCTTCTCCTCCCTTCATCTCTCTTCTCCCTCCTCCTCCCTTCATCTCTCTTCTCCCTCCTCCTCCCTCCATCTCTCTTCTAGCTCCTCCTCCCTCCCTCTCTTCTCCCTCCTTCTCCCTCCCTCTCTTCTCCTCCTCCCTCCATCTCTCTTCTCCCTCCATCTCTCTTGTCCCTCCTCATCCCTCCCTCTCTTCTCCCTCCTCATCCCTCCCTCTCTTCTCTCTCCTCCTCCCTCCCTACATCTCTCTTCTCACTCCTCCTCCCTCCCTACATCTCTCTTCTCTCTCCTCCTCCCTCCCTACATCTCTCTTCTCTCTCCTCCTCCCTCCCTACATCTCTCTTCTCCCTCCTCCTCCCTCCCTACATCTCTCTTCTCCCTCCTCCTCCCTCCCTCTCTTCTCTCTCCTCCTCCCTCCCTGCATCTCTCTTCTCCCTCCTCCCTCCCTACATCTCTCTTCTCTCTCCTCCTCCCTCCATACATCTCTCTTCTCTCTCCTCCTCCCTCCCTACATCTCTCTTCTCCCTCCTCCCTCCCTACATCTCTCTTCTCCCTCCTCCTCCCTCCCTACATCTCTCTTCTCCCTCCTCCTCCCTCCCTACAACTCTCTTCTCCCTCCTCCTCCCTCCCTACATCTCTCTTCTCCCTCCTCCTCCCTCCCTCTCTTCTCTCTCCTCCTCCCTCCCTGCATCTCTCTTCTCCCTCCTCCCTACATCTCTCTTCTCTCTCCTCCTCCCTCCATACATCTCTCTTCTCTCTCCTCCTCCCTCCCTACATCTCTCTTCTCCCTCCTCCTCCCTCCCTACATCTCTCTTCTCCCTCCTCCTCCCTCCCTCTCTTCTCTCTCCTCCTCCCTCCCTGCATCTCTCTTCTCCCTCCTCCCTCCCTACATCTCTCTTCTCTCTCCTCCTCCCTCCCTACATCTCTCTTCTCTCTCCTCCTCCCTCCCTACATCTCTCTTCTCCCTCCTCCTCCCTCCCTACATCTCTCTTCTCCCTCCTCCTCCCTCCCTACATCTCTCTTCTCCCTCCTCCTCCCTCCCTACATCTCTCTTCTCTCTCCTCCTCCCTCCCTACATCTCTCTTCTCCCTACTCCTCCCTCCCTACATCTCTCTTCTCCCTACTCCTCCCTCCCTCCTTCTTTTGCCACTGACAGTCACACAACACAGAGAGTTTTCCTTACAGCTCTAGAAGTGGGCCACTGCTCTCTTGCTCTCTCTCTCTCTCTGCTTCTTTCTCTCTCAGTTAATTGTTTGCCTGACTGAAAGTCATTCACATGCATAAATAGATGTTTTTGGGTCTGGGTGCTCTGAAGCATACCAGAAGCCGTTGGCTAGTTGGTTGGCTGGCTGGTTGGTTGGTTGGCTGGATGACTGGCTGGCTAGTTGCCTGTCTGGCTGGTTGATTGGTTGGCTTGCTGGTTGGTTGGTTGGCTGTTTGGCTGGTTGGTTGGTTGGTTGGTTGGTTGGTTGGTTGGCTGGTTGGTTGGCTGTTTGGCTGTTTGGCTGGTTGGTTGGCTGGCTGGTTAGTTGTCTGGTTGGTTGAAAGGTTGGCTTGCTGGTTGGCTGGCTGGTTGGCTGGCTGGCTGGTTGGCTGGCTAGTTGCCTGTCTGGCTGGTTGGTTGGTTGGCTGTTTGGCTAGTTGGTTGGCTGGTTGGTTGGCTGGCTAGTTGGTTGGCTGTTTGGCTGGTTGGCTGGCTGGCTGGCTGGCTGGTTGGTTGGTTGGTTGGCTGGTTGGTTGGCTGGCTAGTTGCCTGTCTGGCTGGTTGGTTGCCTGGTTGGTTGGCTGGCTGGCTGGCTGGCTGGTTGGCTGGCTAGTTGCCTGTCTGGCTGGTTGGTTGGTTGGTTGGTTGGTTGGTTGGTTGGCTGGTTGGTTGGTTGGCTGGTTGGTTGGCTGGTTGGTTGGTTGGCTGGTTGGTTGGCTGGTTGGCTGTTTGGTTGGTTGGCTGTTTGGTTGGTTGGCTGTTGGTTGGCTGGCTGGCTGGCTGGTTGGTTGGCTGTTTGGTTGGTTGGCTGTTTGGCTGGTTGGTTGGTTGGTTGGCTGGCTGGCTTGCTGGTTGGTTGGCTGGCTGGCTGGTTGGTTGGCTGGCTGGTTGGTTGGCTGGTTGGCTGGCTGGCTATTTGGTTGTTTGGCTTGCTGGTTGGCTGGCTGGCTTGCTGGTTGGTTGTTTGGCTGGCTGGCTGGCTGGTTGGCTGTTTGGTTGGTTGGCTGGTTGGTTGGCTGGTTGGCTGTTTGGTTGATTGGCTGTTTGGTTGGTTGGCTGTTTGGTTGGTTGGTTGGTTGGCTGGTTGGTTGGTTGGTTGGTTGGCTGGCTGGTTGGTTGGTTGGCTGGCTTGCTGGTTGGTTGGCTGGCTGGTTGGTTGGCTGGTTGGTTGGAAGGTTGGCTTGCTGGTTGGCTGGCTGGCTGGTTGGTTGTTTGGCTTGCTGGTTGGCTGGCTGGCTGGCTGGTTGGTTGTTTGGCTGGCTGGTTGGTTGGCTGGCTGGTTGGCTGGCTGGCTGGTTGGCTGGCTGGCTGGTTCATTAAAGGAATCTCCTATTTGTCATGTAGTTAAATATATTCCCTGTTAGGAGATTCCCTCCAAAAATCACACACTCCCATGGCTTTTACATGTTCATTAGTTTTGCATTTAGAGGGGCTTGTGGTAACAGAGAGACGTGTGGGTAACAGAGAGACGTGTGGGTAACAGAGAGACGTGTGGGTAACAGAGACGTGTGGGTAACAGAGAGACGTGTGGGTAACAGAGAGACGTGTGGTAACAGAGAGACTTGTGGTAACAGAGAGACGTGTGGGTAACAGAGAGACGTGTGGTAACAGAGAGACGTGTGGTAACAGAGAGACGTGTGGTAACAGAGAGACGTGTGGGTAACAGAGACGTGTGGGTAACAGAGAGACGTGTGGGTAACAGAGAGACGTGTGGTAACAGAGAGACGTGTGGTAACAGAGAGACGTGTGGTAACAGAGAAACGTGTGGTAACAGAGAGACGTGTGGGTAACAGAGAGACGTGTGGTAACAGAGAGACGTGTGGGTAACAGAGAGACGTGTGGGTAACAGAGAGACGTGTGGTAACAGAGAGACGTGTGGTAACAGAGAGACGTGTGGGTAACAGAGAGACGTGTGGGTAACAGAGAGACGTGTGGTAACAGAGAGACGTGTGGGTAACAGAGAAACGTGTGGTAACAGAGAGACGTGTGGTAACAGAGAGACGTGTGGGTAACAGAGAGACTTGTGGTAACAGAGAGACTTGTGGGTAACAGAGACGTGTGGGTAACAGTGAGACGTGTGGTAACAGAGAGACGTGTGGTAACAGAGAGACGTGTGGGTAACAGAGAGACGTGTGGGTAACAGAGACGTGTGGGTAACAGAGAGACGTGTGGGTGACAGGGAGACGTGTGGGTGACAGAGAGACGTGTGGGTGACAGAGAGACGTGTGGGTAACAGAGAGACGTGTGGGTAACAGAGAGACTTGTGGGTAACTATGAAACGTTTGTCTTCCAGATTGTTGTGGATGTGGGGGCGTTCCTCCACTCCCCCATAAAGAATAGTGTATCAGTAATGGCAGCAGCTGCTTGGACACAGCCGGCATATTCTCCTCAGGGAGGGGTCTCTGTCCTGTCTGTCTCCACCCTGCGGGGGTGAGGAGCGCTCACATTAACTCTCCATGTGTCACATGACATCTATTCAGCTCCAGGGACTGGGAGCTATTCATTAACCCCCTGCCTGCCTGCCTGCCTTCCTTACAGCTCCAGGGACTGGGAGCTATTCATTAACCCCCTGCCTGCCTGCCTGCCTGCCTTACAGCTCCAGGGACTGGGAGCTATTCATTAACCCCCTGCCTGCCTGCCTGCCTGCCTTACAGCTCCAGGGACTGGGAGCTATTCATTAACCCCCTGCCTGCCTGCCTGCCTTCCTTACAGCTCCAGGGACTGGGAGCTATTCATTAACCCCCTGCCTGCCTGCCTGCCTGCCTTACAGCTCCAGAGACTGGGAGCTATTCATTAACCCCCTGCCTGCCTGCCTGCCTGCCTTACAGCTCCAGGGACTGGGAGCTATTCATTAACCCCCTGCCTGCCTGCCTGCCTTACAGCTCCAAGGACTGGGAGCTATTCATTAACACCCTGCCTGCCTGCCTGCCTTCCTTACAGCTCCAGAGACTGGGAGCTATTCATTAACCCCCTGCCTGCCTGCCTGCCTGCCTTACAGCTCCAGGGACTGGGAGCTATTCATTAACCCCCTGCCAGCCTGCCTGCCTGCCTGCCTGCCTTACAGCTCCAGGGACTGGGAGCTATTCATTAACCCCCTGCCTGCCTGCCTTCCTTACAGCTCCAGGGACTGGGAGCTATTCATTAACCCCCTGCCTGCCTGCCTGCCTTCCTTACAGCTCCAGGGACTGGGAGCTATTCATTAACCCCCTGCCTGCCTGCCTGCCTTCCTTACAGCTCCAGGGACTGGGAGCTATTCATTAACCCCCTGCCTGCCTGCCTGCCTTACAAACCTCCTTTATCCATTTGTCATTTTGATAATGGTTAGACATTTACATGTCCACACAACAAAGGGCCGATCGTCACATGATCATCCGAACCCTGAGCTCCCCCCATAGTATTACATATAGGACCTTTATCCTGGCTGCTTCTCCATAAAACAACATGGGAAAATAAAATATGTAGTTCCTATACCTTAAAAACACACAGGCATAGGATGTTACATTGATGGTGGCAGAGTAACACTCTCTTCCTGGTACCATCCTGGGTCTCCACAACAACAGGTGGTTTATGGTGTCAGAGTAACACTCTCTTCCTGGTACCATCCTGGGTCTCCACAACAACAGGTGGTTTATGGTGTCAGAGTAACACTCTCTTCCTGGTACCATCCTGGGTCTCCACAACAACAGGTGGTTTATGGTGTCAGAGTAACACTCTCTTCCTGGTACCATCCTGGGTCTCCACAACAACAGGTGGTTTATGGTGTCAGAGTAACACTCTCTTCCTGGTACCATCCTGGGTCTCCACAACAACAGGTGGTTTATGGTGTCAGAGTAACACTCTCTTCCTGGTACCATCCTGGGTCTCCACAACAACAGGTGGTTTATGGTGTCAGAGTAACACTCTCTTCCTGGTACCATCCTGGGTCTCCACAACAACAGGTGGTTTATGGTGTCAGAGTAACACTCTCTTCCTGGTACCATCCAAAACAACATGGAAAACTAACTGCCCATGGTAGAAATATTTCAAATATGTTTTATTAAAGAGCGGAGTTATAGCTCTATGCAGAATACATACTCTGTGAGTATATTATGCTCCATTTTAGTGCTATGTAAATTACATCATTTAGAAAGAAAGAAAGAAAATAAGAGAGAAAGAGAGAGAAAGAGAAAAGGAAAGAAAGTAGGGCATATACCTTTACTGTAGAACAACATGGAAAGACCTCTGCTCTGGTAGAAATATGAATACTGTAGTGTACCTTTGAAAACACTGCCTAGCTTAGTAGTACTGCGTTTATTTAGCAAAACACTGCCTGGCTTAGTAGTACTGCGTTTATTTAACGAAACACTTCCTGGCTTAGTAGTACTGTGTTTATTTAACGAAACACTCCCTGGCTTAGTAGTACTGTGTTTATTTAACGAAACACTGCCTGGCTTAGTAGTACTGTGTTTATTTAACGAAACACTGCCTGGCTTAGTAGTACTGTGTTTATTTAACGAAACACTGCCTGGCTTAGTAGTACTGTGTTTATTTAACGAAACACTGCCTGGCTTAGTAGTACTGTGTTTATTTAACGAAACACTGCCTGGCTTAGTAGTACTGTGTTTATTTAACGAAACACTGCCTGGCTTAGTAGTACTGCGTTTATTTATCGAAACACTGCCTGGCTTAGTAGTACTGTGTTTATTTAACGAAACACTGCCTGGCTTAGTAGTACTGTGTTTATTTAACGAAACACTGCCTGGCTTAGTAGTACTGTGTTTATTTAATATCAAAGTCATGACGAGGTTCTGTTTCTGTTTAATTAACCCAGCCGCAAATATGACCACGTTTACATAACAGATATCTGTGTGAGGGAATTAAACAAAACTAAAATCCACATGATATTCTCCATCTGATCTCTAGAACCTGAGTTCTAACACACAGACATGATATTCTCCGTCTGATCTCTAGAACCTGAGTTCTAACACACAGACATGATATTCTCCAACTGAACTCCAGAACCTGAGTTCTAACACACAGACATTATATTCTCCATCTGAACTCTAGAACCTGAGTTCTAACACACAGACATGATATTCTCCATCTGATCTCTAGAACCTGAGTTCTAACACACAGACATGATATTCTCCATCTGATCTCTAGAACCTGAGTTCTAACACACAGACATGATATTCTCCAACTGATCTCTATAAACTGAGTTCTGACACACAGACATTATATTCTCCATCTGATCTCTAGAACCTGAGTTCTAACACACAGACATGATATTCTCCAACTGATCTCTATAAACTGAGTTCTGACACACAGACATTATATTCTCCATCTGATCTCTAGAACCTGAGTTCTAACACACAGACATGATATTCTCCAACTGATCTCTAGAACCTGAGTTCTAACACACAGACATTATATTCTCCATCTGATCTCTAGAACCTGATTTCTAACACACAGACATGATATTCTCCATCTGATCTCTAGAACCTGAGTTCTAACACACAGACATGATATTCTCCATCTGATCTCTAGAACCTGAGTTCTAACACACAGACATGATATTCTCCATCTGAACTCTAGAACCTGAGTTCTAACACACAGACATTATATTCTCCGTCTGATCTCTAGAACCTGAGTTCTAACACACAGACATGATATTCTCCATCTGATCTCTAGAACCTGAGTTCTAACACACAGACATTATATTCTCCATCTGAACTCTAGAACCTGAATTCTAACACACAGACATGATATTCTCCATCTGATCTCTAGAACCTGAGTTCTAACACACAGACATGATATTCTCCATCTGATCTCTAGAACCTGAGTTCTAACACACAGACATGATATTCTCCATCTGATCTTTAGAACCTGAGTTCTAACACACAGACATGATATTCTCCATCTGAACTCTAGAACCTGAGTTCTAACACACAGACATGATATTCTCCATCTGATCTCTAGAACCTGAGTTCTAACACACAGACATGATATTCTCCATCTGATCTCTAGAACCTGAGTTCTAACACACAGACATGATATTCTCCATCTGATCTCTAGAACCTGAGTTCTAACACACAGACATTATATTCTCCATCTGAACTCTAGAACCTGAGTTCTAACACACAGACATGATATTCTCCATCTGATCTCTAGAACCTGAGTTCTAACACACAGACATGATATTCTCCATCTGATCTCTAGAACCTGAGTTCTAACACACAAATGCCCGTTATTCATATGGAAAGGGTTCTATGTCCTTCCTGCTGCAGTGTGTCTATGTATCTCTGTCGTTGTTCCAAATGAACCTATTCCCTGTATAGTGCACTACTTTTGACCAGAGTCCTATTAGGCCCTGGTCAAAAGTAGTGCACTCTAAAGGGAATAAGGTGCCATTTGTTGATGCCGATTCTGACTCTGTGTGTGGTCGTTGTGAGCAGGGCTCTGTAATAATTGCTGTCCACTTTATATAATGTTTACATACCCTACATTACTCATCTCATATGTATATACTGTACTCTATACCATCTTCTGCATCTTGCCTATGTGGTTCGGCCATCGCTCATCCATATATTTATATGTACATATTCTTGTTCATTCCTTTACACTTGTGTGTATAAGGTAGTTGTTGTGAAATTGTTAGATTACTTGTTAGATTACTTGTTAGATATTACTGTACTGTCGGAACTAGAAGCACGAGCATTTCGCTACACTCACATTAACATCTGCTAACCATGTGTATGTGACCAATACAATTTGATTTGATTAGATTTTTCCATACAAACGACCAAACGAACGACCGGCATACACATGTTCTCCCAATGTTTAACTATATTAGAGACAACCTTCTGGCAGGGTGCAACAGGATATCTATGTATGCAGCATGCCAGCAGCACAGATTTCTACTACTGAACCCTGACCACTCCTGCTGGAGAGATGCACAGGCTGACCAAGCAACCAAACAACCTCCCACGAACTAGGGGGACTGGGAGCCCAAGCCATGATTAGCTCTTAATCCTAGGGGCCACTCTCTGTCCAAATGGTGTCTTGAATCTAGGGGCCACTCTCTGTCCAAATGGTTTGTTAACCCTAGGGGCCACTCTCTGTCCAAATGGTGTCTTAATCCTAGGGGGGCCACTCTCTGTCCAAATGGTGTCTTAATCATAGGGGCCACTCTTTGTCCAAATAGTGTCTTAGTCCTAGGGGCCACTCTCTGTCCAAATGGTGTCTTAGTCCTAGGGGCCACTCTCTGTCCAAATGGTGTCTAAATCCTAGGGGCCACTCTCTGTCCAAATGGTGTCTTAGTCCTAGGGGCCACTCTCTGTCCAAATGGTGTCTTAGTCCTAGGGGCCACTCTCTGTCCAAATGGTGTCTTAGTCCTAGGGGCCACTCTCTGTCCAAATGGTGTCTTAGTCTAAGGGGGGCCACTCTCTGTCCAAATGGTGTCTTAGTCCTAGGGGCCACTCTGTCCAAAGGGTGTCTTAGTCCTAGGGGCCAGAGATAAAGAGATATCGACCCAACCAGGTTTTTCCCACGACAGACAGACAGACAGACAGACAGACAGACAGACAGACAGACAGACAGACAGACAGACAGACAGACAGACAGACAGACAGACAGACAGACAGACAGACAGACAGACAGACAGACAGACAGACAGACAGACAGACAGACAGACAGACAGACTCTCAATTCAATTTCAATTCAAGGGGCTTTGTTGGCATGGAAACATATGTTAACATTGCCAAAGCAATTGAAATGGATAAACAAAAGTGAATTAAACAATAAAAAGTTAACATTAAATATTACACTCACACAAGTTCCAAAAGAATAGACATTTCAAATGTCATATTATGTACAGTATGTATAAAGTGTTGTAACAATGTGCAAATAGTTAAATTAAAAAAGGGAAACTAAATAAACATGTTTTGTAATTCTTTGTGGATCTGTGTGATCTGAGGGAAATATGTGTCTCTAATATGGTCATACATTTGGCAGGAGGTTAGGAAGTGCCGCTCAGCTTCCACCTCATTTTGTGGGCAGTGTGCACATAGCCTGTCTTCTCTTGAGAGCCAGGTCTGCCTACGGCGGCCTTTCTCAATAGCAAGGCTATGCTCACTGAGTCTGTACATAGTCAAAGCTTTCCTTAACGTTGGGTCAGTCACAGTGGTCAGGTATTCTGCCACTGTGTACTCTCTGTTTAGGGCCAAACAGCCTTCTAGTTTGCTCCGTTTTTTTGTTAATTCCCATTAGCTAACGCCGTAATGCTAGCTAGTCTTCCAGGGGTCCAACACCCATTAACAAGACATTACAAACAACCACAATCAAGACTTCACACACATTCAGCAAGTAGACAATACAGATAATTAAAATACCTGACAGGAACACATTTAACATTCAGTTGATGCTTTCTACTTCCTGTCGAGTCATATGGTCTATCGCATTAAATGTTCTTTCTATTTCCTGTCCAGTCATAAGGTCTATCGCATTAGATGTTCTTTTTATTTCCTGTCCAGTCATATGGTCTATCGCATTAGATGTTCTTTTTATTTCCTGTCCAGTCATATGGTCTATCGCATTAGATGTTCTTTCTATTTCCTGTCCAGTCATATGGTCTATCGCATTAGATGTTCTTTCTATTTCCTGTCCAGTCATATGGTCTATCGCATTAGATGTTCTTGAATTGTTTTCTTGAAGGTTGATTTACTTTTTGCCTGAGAAATATGGATTGGTAAAGAGTTCCATTAAGCTATGGCTCTATATAAAACTGTAGATTTAAGTCGATTTGTCCTTGGCTTGGGTTGTTTTAGCTGCCCTGAATTTAGCTGCCCTGTCTGGTTTGGTGGTTATGCATGTTGCTAATATGTACTAACTGGACTGAAAAAGACTGTGATTTTTTTAATAATATAACATTCCTAAAGAAAATCAGAAGACTAGATAGTAATTTGTTTTTAACGTAAAGCAATGAGAGATTCTGATGCGTTTGGATAATCATACAGTTAGAGAAATTAAGAGCTAATCTGGCTGCCCTGTTTTGAGTGATTTGAAGCTTTTTTATATCTTTCTTTGCTGCAGATGATCATATAACTGGACAGTACTCTAAGTGTGATAGGACCCGGGATTGACCATATAACTGGATAGTACTCTAAGTGTTATAGGACCAGGGATTGACCATATAACTGGACAGTACTCTAAGTGTGATAGGACCAGGGATTGACCATATAACTGGACAGTACTCTAAGTGTGATAGGACCAGGGATTGACCATATAACTGGACAGTACTCTAAGTGTGATAGGACCAGGGATTGACCATATAACCGGACAGTAGTCTAAGTGTGATAGGACCAGGGATTGACCATATAACTGGACAGTACTCTAAGTGTTATAGGACCAGGGATTGACCATATAACTGGACAGTACTCTAAGTGTTATAGGACCAGGGATTGACCATATAACTGGACAGTACTCTAAGTGTGATAGGACCAGGGATTGACCATATAACCGGACAGTACTCTAAGTGTGATAGGACCAGGGATTGACCATATAACTGGACAGTACTCTAAGTGTGATAGGACCAGGGATTGACCATATAACTGGACAGTACTCTAAGTGTGATAGGACCAGGGATTGACCATATAACTGGACAGTACTCTAAGTGTGATAGGACCAGGGATTGACCACATAACTGGACAGTACTCTAAGTGTGATAGGACCAGGGATTGACCATATAACTGGACAGTACTCTAAGTGTTATAGGACCAGGGATTGACCATATAACTGGACAGTACTCTAAGTGTGATAGGACCAGGGATTGACCATATAACTGGACAGTACTCTAAGTGTTATAGGACCAGGGATTGACCATATAACTGGACAGTACTCTAAGTGTGATAGGACCCGGGATTGACCATATAACTGGACAGTACTCTAAGTGTGATAGGACCAGGGATTGACCATATAACTGGACAGTACTCTAAGTGTGATAGGACCAGGGATTGACCATATAACTGGACAGTATTCTAAGTGTGATAGGACCAGGGATTGACCATATAACTGGACAGTACTCTAAGTGTGATAGGACCAGGGATTGACCATATAACTGGACAGTACTCTAAGTGTGATAGGACCAGGGATTGACCATATAACTGGACAGTACTCTAAGTGTGATAGGACCAGGGATTGACCATATAACTGGACAGTCCTCTAAGTGTGATAGGATCAGGGATTGACCATATAACTGGACAGTACTCTAAGTGTGATAGGACCAGGGATTGACCATATAACTGGACAGTACTCTAAGTGTGATAGGACCAGGGATTGACCATATAACTGGACAGTACTCTAAGTGTGATAGGACCAGGGATTGACCATATAACTGGACAGTACTCTAAGTGTGATAGGACCAGGGATTGACCATATAACTGGACAGTACTCTAAGTGTGATAGGACCAGGGATTGACCATATAACTGGACAGTACTCTACGTGTGATAGGACCAGGGATTGACCATATAACTCTAAGTGTGATAGGACCAGGGACCAGGACCCTCTTGCAAAAGAGATTTAAAATCTTAATGAGTCCTTCCTGGTTAAATAAAAATTAAATAAATTGTAGAGTCATCAGCATACATGACCACTCTTTCTTTGTTCATTACTGAAGGTAAATCATTAGTAAAGACAGTAGAGAAGTGGGCCTAAGCAACTTCCTTGAGGAACACCACAGTGTATATCTTTACTGTTTGAAAAGCTACCATTAAAGAACACTTTTTGCCTTCTCCTGGATAGATAACTTTCCATCCAGGATAGAGCTGCATACTTAAAAGCATAACATTTGAGTTGACCTAGCAACAGTTCATGATCAATTACATCAAAAGCAGCACTGCAATCTAGCAACACTACACCAACTAACTTCCTGTCATCCATACTCTTTAACCAATCATCTGTCATTTGTGCTAAGGCCGTACTCATAGAATGCCCTTCTTTATATGCATGCTGGAAACCCGTTATCAGACCATTACATGAGAAAAAATCCTTGATTTGTACAGATACAATTTTTTCCAATCATTTATTTAACACAGGCAGCAAGCTTATATGACGACTATAAGGACCAGTGAATGCAGATTTTTTTTATCCTTAGGTAGTGAAATAACCTTTGACTCTTTCCAGACTTCTGGGAACACCCCATACATCAAGCACTTATTAAAAATATGAGCGATTGGGGTTGATATTTGGTTAGCTGTAACTCTAAGAAATTTGGCGTCAAGATTATCTGTACCAGGTGACTTCCGTCATCCGAAAGAGACAACAGCATCCTTTCTACCTCTTCCCGTTCTACTTGGTGAAATTCGAACATGCTGCGTCTCCTTCACGATACATTCTGTTATAAGGCTATATGACATGGAACCATCAGTTGGAATCACAGCATTCCTCATCTTGTCCACTTTGCCTGTAAAATATTAATGAAAGTAATTTGCGATGTCATGTGGATTTGTAATAAATATACCCTCTGATTCAACAAAAGATGCGGACGTTTTCGAATTCCTACCTAGATTTCTTAATTTACAATAACTTTGCTTATCAAACAGAGTGCCAGATTTATCTGGTACTTTTTTTGGCATCATAACATTGAATCATTACATTTCTCAGCTCAACATCAATCCATGTTGCATCGTTTGACCTCAAAGTGCATTTTCTTAAAGGGGAGTGCTTATCAGCTATACTCATGAATAATTTCATAAACAAACTTAGTGACATTTCAGGATCATCCTTACTACACACGTCTAGCCAATGCACATTCTTAATCTCATCCACAAATGAGTCCTGATTGAACCCTCTGTAGGACCTTGGGTAGATTACCTTAGAGCCAGCCTTTGGTATTTTAGTTTTCCTAGTGAGTGAGTCCTGATTGAACCCTCTGTAGGACCTTGGGTAGATTACCTTAGAGCCAGCCTTTGGTATTTTAGTTTTCCTAGTGAGTGCAACCAACTTATGGTCACTACAACCTAGTGCCACTGATACAGCTTTAGAACAATGTTCAGCCATGTTAGTAAAAATGTGATCCATACAAGTTGATGATGTGATACCGAACCTATTGGTGAACGTTCTGGTTGATAATGTCATAACTTTTCATCAGATACCTTATCCAACATTTCACAAATGACATCAAGATATTTGACATCAGCACTAGGTGGCCTATAGCAGCAACCAACTACTATAGGTTTTAAATGTGTTAAATACACTTGTACCCATAGAGCCTCTAATCCATTCAACATTAAGTCCTTACGTTGTTTTTGCTGGAATATGATTCTGGATGTAAACTGCAACTTCACCCCCATATCTATTTCTGTCCCTCCTGAACATATTGTCTCCATGTATAGAGATCTCAGCATCCTCAAAAGAAGAGTCCAAGTGAGTCTCTGATATTGCCAATACATGAATATAGTTTGACTGCACTAGACAGCATATTCATGAATTTTGTTCCTTAAACTGCATATATAAACAATACTGTGCTGCCATATTCATTGACCTGGCCAAAGCTTTTGACTCTGTTAATCACCACATCCTCATCGGCAGACTCAGTAGCCTTGGTTTCTCAAACGATTGCGTCGCCTGGTTCACCAACTACTTCTCTGATAGAGTTCAGTGTGTCAAATCGGAGGGCCTGCTGTCCGGACCTCTGGCAGTCTCTATGGGGGTACCACAGGGTTCAATTCTTGGGCCAACTCTTTTCTCTGTATACATCAATGATGTCGCTCTTGCAGCTGGTGAGTCTCTGATCCACCTCTACGCAGACGACACCATTCTGTATACTTCTGGCCCTTCTTTGGACACTGTGTTAACAACCCTCCAGACGAGCTTCAATGCCATACAACTCTCCTTCCGTGGTCTCCAACTGCTCCTAAATACAAGTAAAACTAAATGCATGCTCTTCAACCGATCGCTGCCTGCACCTGCCCGCCTGTCCAGCATCACTTCTCTGGACGGTTCTGACTTAGAATTTGTGGAAAACTACAAATACCTAGGTGTCTGGTTAGACTGTAAACTCTCCTTCCAGACTCACATCAATCATCTCCAATCCAAAGTTAAATCTAGAATTGGCTTCCTATATCGGAATAAAGCATCCTTCACTCATGCTGCCAAACTTACCCTCGTAAAGCTGACCATCCTACCAATCCTCGACTTCGGCGATGTCATTTACAAAATAGCCTCCAATACCCTACTCAACAAGCTGGATGCAGTCTATCACAGTGCCATCCGTTTTGTCACCAAAGCCCCATATACTACCCACCACTGCGACCTGTACGCTCTCGTTGGCTGGCCTTCGCTTCATAATCGTCGCCAAATACATTGGCTCCAGGTCATCTACAAGACCCTGCTAGGTAAAGTCCCCCCTTATCTCCGCTCACTGGTCACCATAGCAGCACCCACCTGTAGCACGCGCTCCAGCAGGTATATCTCTCTGGTCACCCCTAAAGCCAACTCCTCCTTTGGTCGTCTCTCCTTCCAGTTCTCTGCTGCCAATGACTGGAACGAACTACAAAAATCTCTGAAACTGGAAACACTTATCTCCCTCACTAGCTTTAAGCACCAGCTATCAGAGCAGCTCCTAGATCACTGCACCTGTACATAGCCCATCTATAATTTAGCCCAAACTACTACCTCTTCCCCTACTTTATTTATTTATTTTATTTATTTTGCTCCTTTGCTCCATATTATTTATATTTTAACTTTGAACTTTCTTCAAATAACAAATCTACCATTCCAGTGTTTTACTTGCTATATTGTATTTACTCTGCCACCATGGCCTTTTTTGCCTTTACCTCCCTTATCTCACATCATTTGCTCACATTGTATATAGTCTTATTTTTTTCTACTGTATCATTGATTATATGTTGTTTTACTCCATGTGTAACTCTGTGTTTCTGTATGTTGTCGAACTGCTTTGCTTTATCTTGGCCAGGTCGCAATTGTAAATGAGAACTTGTTCTCAACTTGCCTACCTGGTTAAATAAAGGTGAAATAAAAAAAATAAAAAAAATATTCATGACAGTATTTATCTGTCGCTGTCTCTATCTCTCACTCTGTCTCTATCTTTCTCTCTGTCTCTATATCTCTCTCGCTCGGTCTCTCTCCCTCTCTCTGTCTCTCTCTCTCTCTCTCTCTCTCTGTGTCTGTCTGTCTGTCTGTCTGTCTGTCTGTCTGTCTGTCTGTCTGTCTGTCTGTCTGTCTGTCTGTCTGTCTGTCTGTCTGTCTGTCTGTCTGTCTGTCTGTCTCTCTCTCTCTCTCTCTCTCTCTCTCTCTCTCTCTCTCTCTCTCTCTCTCTCTCTCTCGCTCTCTCTCTCTGGGCCCACATTGAAGCAATTTCAATGTAATGGTATTTTCCCAATCTCTGAGTTTGTTTCACTGTGTTGACGTTGAGGAGGGTTTGGAGTGCATCTGGCTAAACAGTGAGGCAGGCAGGCTGTCTGGTCTAATGCTCCTGTGATGCTGAACCACCTGCGCCCCAGACAGGGATCACTAACTCTAATAGAAACCAGGTGGAAGACCTGAACACAGACCACTCTGATGATGATGAGGAGGGAGGGAGGGAGAGAGAGAACAGGAGGGAGAGAGAGAACAGGAGGGAGAGAGAGAGAGAGAGAGAGAGTCGACAGACTGACAGACAGAATAATTGAAAAAGAGAGAAAATATAAATAAAACGTATAATTTATTCGTTTCGGTAACAGGATGTTTCGTTCAGAGTGTCTAAGGGCTCGCCATAGAAACTGAACCAAGTTGTCTTTGTTTGTACAGTTGTCTCTGTGTGTGTTCTGAGGAGAGAAGATGCACAATAGTCTGTCGTGGACTCTGCTGTTACCGTTGTGATGGTAACCTATATACCATTTGTGTGTTGTGTCTGGTTTTGTTTGTTCATCGGTTTGGTTTTATAACCCGTGACAGGGTGGAACGCAGGTCGCCAGTCAAAACATTCTCACAGTCCACTTTGTTTGAAGACCGGAAACACTGCCTTCACCTCCTCCCACCTCCTTCTTCCCCCTTTCATCAACACTGTATAAATGAAACAGGGGAGATATCATTTCAGACAGGAAAGAGAAAGGCCTGACATGCAGAGGCCAGTCCTGAGAGGAGACATGGGTTCAAACACTATTCGAAATAATTTCACATGCTTTATCTGGACTCGATTGAGCTTGTCTGTAGCAATGGAACCAATTGAAATGTCTCAAAAGTACAAACCCCGCCCATTATGGCATTCCAAGGCAGGCTAAAGCAAACGCTCAAAGTATTTTAAAATATTTCTACTACTGTTTGAACCCAGGTCTGCCTGAGGGCCTCACAGTCTAGCCTCACCCCTCTAGGGCTGTTACTAGGAGTTTACAAACAGGAAGCCTCGTTATGAGAAACACAGTGTTGTTTATCACGGGCCTATCGACACGGGAGGAAAACGTTAACAACTTTTCCATGAATGAATGGGTCCCTGTTGGATGGTTGTTGGTTCTATTGATGGACTCTGTAGCAGGAAGGTGACTAGTGGAGTATTATTTCCCGATGGTCTTCCTCTGAGACCCTGGGAAATATAGATAGTATCTGCGTGCCAAATGGCACACTATTGCTATTCTCTTTATAGTGCACTACCCATAGGGCTCTAGTCAAAAGTAGGTCACTATATAGTGAATAGAGTGCCATTTGGGAGGTAGTCTGGGTCTGGGTGGAACTCTCACACTGTCGGTCGGGTTAAGTTGAGTGGTTCCCTTCCTATTTTCGTCGACTATTGGATGTTTGTGTTTTAGTCCACTACTGGGTGTTTCTGTTTTAGTTGACGATTTTGTGTTTCTGTTTTAATCCACTATTGGGTGCTTCTGTTTTAGTCCAATATTGGGTGTTTTTTCTGTTTTAGTCCTCTATTGGCTGTTTCTGTTTTAGTCCACTAATTGGGTATTTCTGTTTTAGTTGACTATTGGGTGTTTCTGTTTTAGTCCACTATTGGGTGTTTCTGTTTTAGTCCACTATTGTGTGTGTCTGTTTTAGTCCACTATTAGGTGTTTCTGTTTTAGTCCACTATTAGGTGTTTCTGTTTTAGTCCACTATTGGTTGTGGGGGCAAACAAGGCCCATGTGACTGG
>NC_138297.1:67852500-67860000 GCF_965601325.2 Salmo salar
CAATACGCAGCGGGTTGCGTGTTCAACATCATAATTTATTAAATGAATGAGAACACGTGAAAATAAGAAAACAAGAACAACGAATGACAGTTTCGCAGGCTATACCTAGCAGCGCAAAAAACAACTACCCACGAAACACAAAGACAAACACACCCTACTATATAGGACTCCCAATCAAAGGCAACTCAACACTCCTGCCTTCAATTGGGAGTCCAACCCCAATTAACGATACATAGAAAAACAACCCTAGAACCTATACCAACCACTAACACACCCCACTACACCCCACACAAAACCCCATAATACAAAACAAATATACCTCTGCCACGTCCTGACCAAATATAATACAACTAATACCTAAATATTGGTCAGGACGTGACATTACCCCCCCCCCCTAAAGGTGCATACACCGAATGCACCAACATAAAGAAAACCAAATACCAAAATAACCCCCCTAAACTAAAGGGAGGGAAGGGAGGGTGGCTGCCATCAACGACGGCACTGTGCTACACCCCCCCCCTCCCCAACCCACCTATATTGGAGGTGGCTCCGGTTCTGGCCTACTGCCCTCTAGACTGTAGACAGACTTGCTTGGCTTTGGACAGTAGGCAGACTCCTTCGGTTCCAGGTCGTAGGCCAACTCCGCCAGTCCCGGTCTGTAGGCAGACTCATTATAGTCACAGTTACTTATTTCTAATTTGGGATCGTAGCCAGACTCACCCGGTTCTGGGTCGCAGGCCGACCCCCCTGGTTCCGGGTCGCAGGTAGACCCCTTCGGTTCTGGGTCACAAACAGACCCCTTCGGGCAGACGGGCCACTCTGGCAGCTCCGGGCAGACGGGCCAATCTGGCTGATCCGGGCAGACGGGCCAATCTGGCTGATCCGGGCAGACGGGCAGCTCTGGCGACTCCTGACTGGCGGGCAGCTCTGGCGACTCCTGACGCTTGGAATTGCGCCTGGTGATCTTAGACTTCCGGGCGACTGCTCGGCCATTGATACCCATTTCATGAGGGTCCAGACAAACAGTTATTGTGCTGACGTTGTTTCCAGGGGCAGTTTGTAACTCGGTACGTGCTTCAGCACTCGGCGGTCCCGTTCTATGTTTGTGTGGCCTACCACTTCGCGGCTGAGCCGTTGTTTCTCCTAAACATTTCCACTTCACAATAACAGCCCTTACAGGTGACCGGGGAAGCTCTAGATGGGCAGAAATTTGACGAACTGACATGTTGGAAAGGTGGCATCCTATGACAGTGCCATGTTGAAAGTCACTGAGCTCTTCAGTAAGGCCATTCTACTGTCAATATTTGTCTATGGAGATTGCATGGCTGTGTGCTTGATTTTATACACCTGTCAGCAATGGGTGGGGCTGATATAGCCGAATCCACTAATTGGAAGGGGTGTCCACAAACTTTTGTATATATAGTGTATATTCTTAATGCTGTGAGATAGGTTTATAAAAAATTTAAAAATCCATCCATGTTCTGTTTTTGCTTATTGTCGGTTTGGCGTGGAATTCCTTCATGGCCTCAGCGTCTCAGCTAGGAGAACAGAACAGAACAAAGTGTGTCCGTGTGGAGATATCTGCATAGTTGGCCAGCCAAAATAGCTTCACCCTGATCCTTAAATTCTGCTGATCTCTCTTTCTCTCACCCTCTTGCTTTCTTTCTTTCTCTCTCTCTCTCTCTCTCTCTCTCTCTCTCTCTCTCTCTCTCTCTCTCTTTCTCTCTCTTTCTCTCTCTTTCTCTCTTCCTCTCTCCCTCCCTCTCTCTCTCTCTCTCTCTCTCTCTTTCTCTCTCTTGTTTTTGGACTCACCGGAGCAGACTTTGGAGTTAGCGTTTAAAGTCAAGTATGACAACAGATTGTATACTGGTTATGCTAATACGGGTAGTCAACGGTGTTTTGAGTGTGGGGATGTTGGTCATAAGCGACATGCTGCCCGAAAAGGGAGAAGGCAGAGGGAGGGGCAGGTGGTCCTCGTAATGCCTGGGCCCACTGATGTAGGGAGAGGTGGGCCTCGTAACGCCTGGGCCCACTGATGTAGGGAGAGGTGGTCCTCGTAACACCTGGGCCCACTGATGTAGGGAGAGGTGGTCCTCGTAACACCTGGGCCCACTGATGTAGGGAGAGGTGGTCCTCGTAACGCCTGGGCCCACTGATGTAGAGAGAGGTGGTCCTCGTAACGCCTGGGCCCACTGATGTAGGGAGAGGTGGTCCTCGTAACGCCTGGGCCCACTGATGTAGGGAGAGGTGGTCCTCGTAACGCCTGGGCCCACTGATGTAGGGAGAGGTGGTCCTCGTAACGCCTGGGCCCACTGATGTAGGGAGAGGTGGTCCTGTAACGCCTGGGCCCACTGATGTAGGGAGAGGTGGTCCTCGTAATGCCTGGGCCCACTGATGTAGGGAGAGGTGGTCCTCGTAACGCCTGGGCCCACTGATGTAGGGAGAGGTGGGCCGACAGTGGTTGAGCAGCCACAAGCACCTGCTGCTGAGGAACAAGTTGTCCGTGTTGAGGGCACGGAGTTGCAACTTGTGTTAGAGGGAAATGTTATGCAGCAGAAAAATATTGTTGTAGAAGGTAAGGATGGATCTGAAGAGCCAGTTCCTCAGACTGGTGAGGAGATGTCCACTACCAGTAATAGGGTTCAGGTGGGGCTAGTCTCCCAGGTAGTGGAGGAGATGCCCACTACCAGTAATAGGGTACAGGAGGGGCTAGTCTCCCAGGTAGTGGAGGAGATGCCCACTACCAGTAATAGGGTTCAGGTGGGGCTAGTCTCCCAGGTAGTGGAAGAGATGTCCACTACCAGTAATAGGGTACAGGTGGGGCTAGTCTCCCAGGTAGTGGAGGAGATGTCCACTACCAGTAATAGGGTTCAGGTGGGGCTAGTCTCCCAGGTAGTGGAGGAGATGCCCACTACCAGTAATAGGGTTCAGGTGGGGCTAGTCTCCCAGGTAGTGGAAGAGATGTCCACTACCAGTAATAGGGTTCAGGTGGGGCTAGTCTCCCAGGTAGTGGAGGAGATGCCCACTACCAGTAATAGGGTTCAGGTGGGGCTAGTTTCCCAGGTAGTGGAGGAGATGTCCACTACCAGTAATAGGGTTCATGTGGGGCTAGTCTCCCAGGTAGTGGAAGAGATGTCCACTACCAGTAATAGGGTTCATGTGGGGCTAGTCTCCCAGGTAGTGGAAGAGATGTCCACTACCAGTAATAGGGTTCAGGTGGGGCTAGTTTCCCAGGTAGTGGAGGAGATGCCCACTACCAGTAATAGGGTTCAGGTGGGGCTAGTCTCCCAGGTAGTGGAGGAGATGCCCACTACCAGTAATAGGGTTCAGGTGGGGCTAGTCTCCCAGGTAGTGGAGGAGATGTCCACTACCAGTAATAGGGTTCAGGTGGGGCTAGTTTCCCAGGTAGTGGAAGAGATGTCCACTACCAGTAATAGGGTTCAGGTGGGGCTAGTCTCCCAGGTAGTGGAGGAGATGCCCACTACCAGTAATAGGGTTCAGGTGGAGCTAGTCTCCCAGGTAGTGGAGGAGATGCCCACTACTAGTAATAGGGTTCAGGTGGGGCTAGTCTCCCAGGTAGTGGAGGAGATGTCCACTACCAGTAATAGGGTTCAGGTGGAGCTAGTCTCCCAGGTAGTGGAAGAGATGTCCACTACCAGTAATAGGGTTCATGTGGAGCTAGTCTCCCAGGTAGTGGAGGAGATGCCCACTACCAGTAATAGGGTTCAGGTGGGGCTAGTCTCCCAGGTAGTGGAGGAGATGTCCACTACCAGTAATAGGGTTCAGGTGGGGCTAGTCTCCCAGGTAGTGGAGGAGATGCCCACTACCAGTAATAGGGTTCAGGTGGGGCTAGTCTCCCAGGTAGTGGAGGAGATGCCCACTACCAGTAATAGGGTTCATGTGGGGCTAGTCTCCCAGGTAGTGGAGGAGATGTCCACTACCAGTAATAGGGTTCAGGTGGGGCTAGTCTCCCAGGTAGTGGAGGAGATGTCCACTACCAGTAATAGGGTTCAGGTGGGGCTAGTCTCCCAGGTAGTGGAGGAGATGTCCACTACCAGTAATAGGGTTCAGGTGGGGCTAGTCTCCCAGGTAGTGGAGGAGATGTCCACTACCAGTAATAGGGTACAGGTGGGGCTAGTCTCCCAGGTAGTGGAGGAGATGCCCACTACCAGTAATAGGGTTCAGGTGGGGCTAGTCTCCCAGGTAGTGGAGGAGATGTCCACTACCAGTAATAGGGTACAGGTGGGGCTAGTCTCCCAGGTAGTGGAGGAGATGCCCACTACCAGTAATAGGGTTCAGGTGGGGCTAGTCTCCCAGGTAGTGGAGGAGATGCCCACTACCAGTAATAGGGTTCAGGTGGGGCTAGTCTCCCAGGTAGTGGAGGAGATGCCCACTACCAGTAATAGGGTTCAGGTGGGGCTAGTCTCCCAGGTAGTGGAGGAGATGCCCACTACCAGTAATAGGGTTCAGGTGGGGCTAGTCTCCCAGGTAGTGGAGGAGATGTCCACTACCAGTAATAGGGTTCAGGTGGGGCTAGTTTCCCAGGTAGTGGAAGAGATGTCCACTACGAGTAATAGGGTTCAGGTGGGGCTAGTTTCCCAGGTAGTGGGGGAGATGCCCACTACCAGTAATAGGGTTCAGGTGGGGCTAGTTTCCCAGGTAGTGGAGGAGATGTCCACTACCAGTAATAGGGTTCAGGTGGGGCTAGTCTCCCAGGTAGTGGAGGAGATGTCCACTACCAGTAATAGGGTTCAGGTGGGGCTAGTCTCCCAGGTAGTGGAGGAGATGTCCACTACCAGTAATAGGGTTCAGGTGGGGCTAGTTTCCCAGGTAGTGGAGGAGATGCCTGGTACGAGTGATGGGCTGCAAGTGGGGAGTGATGAAAGGGACGTGTTAGAAGGAAGTCAGGGGTCTGTGGCCTCAGTTGAGGAGGAGCAGGATATGGATATCTCTATTGATATGATAGTAGCTGGTGACGACTCAATTTATGATCTAGAGGAGGTAAATAGGTTTCTGGATCAGACTTCTGGGAAATCTGTGAAATTGGCAGAATATTTTGATGTTGATAAGTTTGTGAGGTCAGCTGTGATGTTACAGAAGATGGGCTTGGGTATTAGAAGTAATAAAATAGAAAAGGCTTAATGTAGTTTTTCTACAGGAGACACATAGTGATGAGGAAAATAAGGTTGACTGGGGTATGTGGTGGGAGGGGAAGCATATACTCAGTCATGGTACTAATTTCAGTGCTGGGGTGGCAATCTTGTTTTCTTCAGGCTTAGGGGTGACTGTGGTATCTACAACAGAGATTGTCAAGGGTCGGGTTTTATTGGTCAAGGCGGATGTTATGGGGTTTTAGATTTTTTGAATGTTTATGCTCCTAATGAGGGAACAGAGCGTATTGTTGGTTTTGATCAAATAAAGGAAACCTTAAGACAGTGTGACCAAGAGGGGTGTATGGTTTTAGGGGGGGACTGGAACTGTACAGTGGATTTTACTGTTGATCACACCGCTGAAGAACCTAGGCAGTACACATGGCTAAAAGTTAATGAAGGTCGTGTCAGTGCAGCAAGGTTAGACAGGTTGTATGTATCTGAGCACTACTGTAGTAGGGTTGGAAGGTTAGACAGGTTGTATGTATCTGATCACTACTGTAGTAGGGTTGGAAGGTTAGACAGGTTGTATGTATCTGATCTCTACTGTAGTAGGGTTGGAAGGTTAGACAGGTTGTATGTATCTGATCACTACTGTAGTAGGGTTGGAAGGTTAGACAGGTTGTATGTATCTGATCACTACTGTAGTAGGGTTGGAAGGTTAGACAGGTTGTATGTATCTGATCAATACTGTAGTAGGGTTGGAAGGTTAGACAGGTTGTATGTATCTGATCATTACTGTAGTAGGGTTGGAAGGTGAGACAGGTTGTACGTATCTGATCACTACTGTAGTAGGGTTGGATGGTTAGACAGGTTGTATGTATCTGATCAATACTGTAGTAGGGTTGGAAGGTGTGACATTACTCCTGTGGGTTTCTCTGATCACCATTTTGTTACTGTTGATATTCATTTGTCCCGTCCACGAAGGTCATCATCTTACTGGTATTTTAATGTTAAATTGTTACATGTTTTGTGAAAGGTTTTTGTTGTTTTGGGAAAAATGGAGGGTTACAAAAGGACATTTTGAGTCCTTGAGACAATGGTGGGAGGTTGGGAAGGCCCAAATACGATTATTTTGTCAACAGTATACTGCTCGGTCTCGAATTGAAGTCAAAGAGACTATCAAGGCCCTTGAACAGGACATCAAATCTATTGAATTGAAGCTGCTCACTCAGAACGACCCTGGAATAGTCATGAATTTACAGGACAAGAGACATGAACTGAGGTCGTTTCTACATGAAAGAGTGAAGGGTGCCTTGATTGGGTCTCGTTTCGCTTCCCTCAAGGATTATGGATGCTCCTAGCGCTTTCTTTTTTAACCTAGGACAGTCAACACTACAACGTAAACAGGTGGTCTGCCTTCGTCTCCCTGATGGGAAGGTGACCACGGATGACAGTGAAATGCGTCAACATGCAGTGGATTTCTACTCTGCCCTCTATAAGGCGGAGGATTGTGACTCTCTGTGTACTGAACAGTTGCTACACGGTCTTCCTCAATTGGGACCTGAGCAGAGAGTCGCATTGGACTCTGACATTACACTGCAAGAGCTGTCCACAGCAGTTATGCAGCTCTCAACAGGCCGAGCCCCTGGCATTGATGGTTTACCATCTGAGTTTTATAAGCACTTTTGGGGGTCTATTGGGGAGGATTTTTATGAAGTGGTGTGTGAATCTTTTCATGAGGGTTCTCTTCCTGTATCCTGTCAACGTGCGGTGCTTTCATTATTGCCAAAAAAGGGGGATTTGGCTCTCATAAAAAATTGGAGACCTGTTGCTTTATAAAGAATATAAAATTGTTTCTAAATGTCTCTCAAACAGGTTGAAAGAGTATCTGGGATTGTTGGTCCACAAGGACCAGTCCTACTGTGTACCTGACCGCTCTGTTGTTGACAACTTGTTTCTGATAAGAGATGTTTTAGACATTTGTAATCTGTCTGATGTAAATGTGGGTTTACCTTCTTTGGATCAGGAGAATGCTTTTGACCGTGTGGACCACCAGTACTTGTTTAAAACAATGAAAGCCTTTGGGTTTGGGGATGTTTTTTGTCTTGGATGAGTTTACTGTATGCTGGGGCCTTGTGTATGGTGAAGGTGGGGGGTGGTTTGAGCTGCCCCATCCCCGTCCAAAGGGGCATCAGGCAGGGATGCCCAATTTCAGGGCAGTTATAAAGTCTGGCGATTGAACCAATGCTTTGTTTTTTAAGAGCGAAGCTTACTGGTTTCTCTGTGTCAGGTGTAATGAAGGGTCCCACAATTGCACTGTCTGCATATGCAGATGATGTGACAGTTTTTATTACAGGGGCTGAGGATGTTAAGGTTCTCTCAAACGCTCTAAAGGTGTATGAGGGGG